>NC_037682.1:46993905-47049635 GCF_003255815.1 Theropithecus gelada | reverse complement strand
ATGGGATTTTCCCTGTGACATTTTGATACAAACATAAAATGTATAATGATCAAATCTGGGGAACTGGAATATCCATCATCTCAAATATTTATGATTTCTTTGTGTTGGGCACATTCTGAATTTTCTAGCTATTTTGAAATATACAGTAAGTTATTAATTATAGTCACCCTATCTAACTGTATTTTTGTATCCATTACCAATCCCTCTTCATCCTTTCTCCCTGCCATCCTTCCCAGCTTGTGGTAGCCACCATTCTATTCACTGCCTCCATAAAACCAAATTGTTTAGTTCCCACATGAGTGAGAACATGCGATGCTTGTCTTTCTGTGCCAGTTTATTTCACTTAATGACCTCCAGTTCCATCCGTGCTGCTGGAGATGACAGGATTTCATTCTGAAATAGCTGAATAGTATTTCATTGGGCATATATAGCACTTTTTAAAAATTTTTTTGTTTTTGTTTTTGAGACAGGGTCTTGCTCTGGATTGCAGTGGTGACATCACAGTTCACTGCAGCCTGGACCTCCCGAGGTCAGGTGATCCTCCCACCTCAACCTTCTGGGTAGCTGGGACTACAGGCATTTACCACCATCCTCAGCAATTTTTTTTTTTTGTATTTTTTGTAGAGATGGGGGTTCACCATGTTGCCCAAGTTGGTCTTGAACTCCTGGGCTCAATCTGCCTGCCTCAGCCTTCTAAAGTGCTGGGATTACAGGTGTGAGCCACCATGTCCAGCCCCTCTGCTTCCTGGGTTCAAGCAATTCTCCTGCTTCAGACTCCCAAGTAGCTGGGGATTACAGGCATGTGCCACCACACCCGGCTACTTTTTTTTATTTAGTAGAGACGGGGTTTCATCATATTGGTCAGGCTGGTCTCAAACTCCTGACCTCAGGTGATCCACCCACCTCAGCCTCCCAAAGTGCTGGGATTAGAGGCATGAGCCACCGCACCTGGCCAACACATTTTCTTTATCATCCATCTATTGATGACACTTAGATTGAGTCCATCCATATTTTAGCTATTGTGAACAGTGCTGCAATAGTCATGGGAGTGCAGATATTTGTTCGATATACTGATTTTGTTTCTTTTGGATATATACTCAGATTGCTGGATCATACGGAAGTTCCATTTTTAGTTTTTTTGAGGGGCCTCCATACTGTTTTCCATAGTGACTGTGCTAGGGATTTTCCCTTTTGAAGAGGTCACATCCAAAGAACACTTGGTCAGATTGAGAATTCTGTTCTGTCCCCTGAAAGTGTTTTCTGACCCATTCCAAGGGTTCCACATTGTTCTCTGGCTTTAGTACAGAAGTTCTACTGTTTGGATTGTATTAGTCAGGGTCCTATATTAGTCAGTGTTCTCCAGAGAAACAGAACCAATGGAAGAATAGATATAAAGAGATTTATGAGGAGGAATTTGCTCATGTGTTTATGCAAGCGGAGAAATCCCATGATCTTGCCATCTGCAAGCTGGAGAGACTCAGGAAAGCTGGTGGTATAAATTCCAGTTCGAGTCCAAAGGCCTGAGAACCAGGACAGCCAATGGTCTAAGTCCCAGTCTAAGGGCAGAATACCAAGGTCTCAGCAGAGACACCCATTGGCACCCACGGCCTCTTCTGAACCTGGGACTGGTTTGGGCCCCCTAGATAACTTCTTCCCCTTTGTATGGAGTGGGGTGGGGCAATATCCTATAATAGAGAGAAAATCATAGGCTTTGGGGTTAGTCAGCACTGGTTTAAATTTTCAGTCAACATCACTTACTAGCTGCACAACCTTGGCAAAGTCACTTACCTGTCTGAGCCTTGGTTTCTGTATCTGAAAAATGGGGATAATTACGCCTACTCCAAAGGATGAGTATGGGGATTACCTAACTGGCTGCCGGAACCATAGCAGATGCTCAGTAAATGGTATTTGTTTTATTCATATTTGTGGAGTCAAATACTGGCTGTTGTTCTGCCTAAGAAGCCTGAGCTGTGCTTGGAGCAAGCTGTTGCTAGGTATCATGAATTAGGGGAATGAAGACTCTACCTAGTTTATCTTCACAGGTCATCCCAGAGTGCCCAGACCCAAGCCTTTCAGGTGAAAATTATTCGTCTCCCCAGCCAACTTCAGCTCCCTGCCTTCTGCACCCTTCTTCCCAGCAGCAGTAGTCACATTTGGTAGGCAGGCAGGGGCCCAGCCCTGACTGAGAACATTGTTGCAAAGACTGAGGAACCGGAAAACACTGTGGCAATCTGCCGTGCCCTGAGGTACTCTGAAGAATCAGTGGCCCACCCCTAACCTTTCCAGCTGTGTGTCTGAGGTGAGAGCCCCATTTCAGAGCCTAGAGTGATCTTAGAACCTAGAGTGATGACAAAACTGTGAGAACATGCGAGCATGCCCTGCTATTTTTTTTTTTTTATGATGCTGCCAGGCTAGTCTCGAACTCCTGGCCTCAAGCAATACTCCCACCTCAACCACATTGGTGCTGGGATTATAGGCATGAGTCACTGCACCCGGCTCCTTGTGCTATTTTGGAGCTGAGTAGAGTTTTCCATCAAAACCAAGAAACTCAGTTATGGATCTATCTCAGAGCTGCACTGGGCTGGTGCTGTAGGTTCAGGGAGTAAGTAAACCCATCCATGCCCTTGAGGGGCTCACCGTCTGGTAGGGGAGCATAGCCACACATACCTCTCTTGCAAGCTGGTTTGAAAAATGTACCGTCCAGCTGTAGCGGGCAGAGAGCAAGGCAGTACCAGTTCTGTGTGTTGGCTGTCCTGCGTGCAACACAGAACACTTCTGTGACCAGACGTGTGGGCTGTTTCCACCTCACCCACTTCCCGACACCAAGCAGTTCTCCAGGAGACACCAACTGGGTGTCCTAGAATTCAATTCCATCCTGATACTGTCCACCCGCAAATAGTGTCAGATTCCACAGGTTAAGAGTGCCATCCCACAAGGCTGCTTCCCCCTTCAAACACCAATCTCAAGATACAGACGAATAGCTGGATAGAAGAGATGCAAAGGCCAAGATATGCCCCCTCTAGGTACTTCATCCTCTGAACACTTCCAGAGTTAAGCAACTCGGAAGCTCATCAAATCTTTTTCAAGAGTTTTATAGAGTTTAATTGCCAGCCTCCACCCCTTTCCTAGAGGTTAGTGAGTTGGGCTGAAAGTTCCAGCCCTCTAATTCCCTAATCATGTGGTCTTTCCCATGACTGGCCCCTTTCTGAGGCGATCTAAGACTCCTAATTCATTAACATTAAGTCAGGGAAAGAGGCTCTTAATAAATAACAAAAGACACTCCTATCAGAAAATTCAGGAAATTTTGGCATACTCAAGGGCTTACCAAATATATTTCATAATATACCCCACAGTGGGAAAGTACTGGTACAAATTAGAGATGAAGGAGGGCGGGCTAGGCAATGGAATCAGCAATAATACAGGCCCAGAGGTAAGTATGATAAGAAAACGAACAATTGAGCTGGGCACGGTGGCTGAAGCCTGTAATCTCAGCACTTTGGGAGGCCAAGGCGGGCAGATCACATGAGGCCAGGAGTTTGAGATCAGCCTGACCAACATTGTGAAACCCCGTGTCTACTAAAAATTACAGAAATCAGCCGGGCGTGGTGGCGCGTGGCTGTAATCCCAGCTACTCAGGAGGCTGAGGCAGGAGAATCGCTTGAACCCGGGAGGCGGAGGTTGCAGTGAGCTGAGATCACCCCACTGCACTCCAGCCTGGGCGACAGAGCAAATCCGTCTCAAAAAAAAATTTTTTTTTTAATAATTAAAAAAAAAAAAATCGCAGGGCAAGTGAGCGTGCTTGTAGTTCCAGTCACTTCGGGAAGTCGAGGTGGGAGGATTGCTTGAGTCGCAATGTCAAGCTGCAGGGAACCATGATCACGCCACTGCCCTCCAGCCTGGGTGACAGTGAGACTCTGTCTCGAAATATACCAAGGCAAACAAACAAACAAAAAAACCAAAACCAAAAAAACAAACCACCGACAGTTCTTGGGTATGGCTGAGACTTGAAATGAGATGCCAGTGGGGTGGGCAGTAGGAAGTGCAGACTAAGATGTAAATTTGAACTGAGTCACCCTGCAAGGCCTGAGAGGCCAAGGCTTCACTGTGAGTGAGGAGCTGGTAGGCTTAGCAGCAGAGGGAAAAGCAGCGTCAAGTTTTGGAGGTCATTCGACTTAGGCAAGAACAGACCGACTGACTGCTAGGCATTTTCTTCCTTTCGTTCAACAAGTATTTGTGGAGTGCCTATTACGTGCCAGAAGCTGTTCTGGACACTGAGAAACAGGGATGAAGAATAAACAGATCCAAGCCTTCCTGAGAGTAACCTCCCCAGGTCTCATGGATGAGGAAACTGAAGGTCGTCCTGACTCCGTCATGGCTCCGACCCAGGCTTCTGTGGCTGGAGGGCAGCACCTTACTTATAAGTTCCAGTGCACGTGGAGCAGTCTGCGGGTCGGCTGTCTGGCTGCGCGCGCCGCCTGGGCCTCTCCAGTGCCCCGCCTGGCTCTGCATCCACCCCCAGCCCGACCCACACGTGGGTTCCCGCACGTCCGCCGGCCCCCCCGCTGACGTCAGCATAGCTGTTCCCCTTAAGGCCCCCCCCGCGCTCAGCTCAGAGTGCTGCAGCCGCTGCCGCCGATTCGGGATCTCATTGCCGCGTGTCCCGGACGACCGCCTGACGTGCATTCCCGGTACGGTAGGGCCCTGCGCGCACTGCGCCGGAGGGATGGGCGCGTAGAGCGAACTGCCTCTGGCTCTGCTGGCCTCCGCTGCTCGCGAAGGGGTTCCTACACCCGGGAGGTGTAGGAGCTGCTTCCAAGAAGCGCAGCCCCGAGACCTCGGCGGTGGCGCACACCACGCGTGTGTTTGGAGCTCGCCGCGCTCTGCTTTTGCTCTAAGCGGGAACCATGGCTTCTGGCCGTGCTGGGGAACCGAGGAGGTGGCCACACCCAACCAGGGGTTGAAAGCCAGGGTGGATGCGGAACAACGAGATGATAGGCCTTAAGGGTGGGGCATGCGGCTGGGCTCGAAATCGGCGGGCAGTGTAAAACTCGAGGTCCAGTTCCCGGAGCTCATAGAGCCAAAAAAGCCTCAGCTTGTCCGGGGCGGGTTCTTGGAAGCCGGAAAGCGGCTGAGTACCACGCGGCTTGCATTTTTCTCTTGGGACGCTCGAGAGATGGGCTCCGTGAGGGCAGCTGCTGCCTGCAGATTATAGGGAGCACTTTGCGCATTTATTAAGGAGCTACTGGTGTATCTCGGGCTGCGTTAAGCACGGCGCATGCAAAGATGAAGCAGGCAGCATGCCAGCCCTCCCGCACCTCACGACGTTCAGTTGAGTAGGATCCGCCGGTACCAACTCTTTAACAAATGGGGAGACCTAAAGCTAGGAGACAGTCAGGGATCTCTAAGTTCCCAGTGAGTAGGCGGCAGAGGTGAGGAGTAGAACTCGTTTTTGCCTGTCTCTCGCCGCTAGACGCACCCTTCCCTCACCCCATGCCCTCCCACCTCCGCCCCTATATTGAAGGTAGCATTGGATCCCGGGGCCGTTAGTGAAGCTAGCAGGTGTCCGCAGGAACTCCCTTCCCCCTGCCAGGCTAGAAACCTTACAAGGCTGTCTAGAAATAGCAGTGATTTGTAAGGAGAGACCCGACTCCAGCGTGGTGGCTCTGGGCTGCCTGCCTAGAGGTCCTCTCGGGTTTTTGCCCTTTGGAGTGGTGTCAAAACTAGACGTGATACTTTGGGGATGCAGCCTGTGATCTTCCTTCCAGCGAATGCAGTGCAGGGTTGGATTAACACGGTGGAAAGAATTCGAGGGTTCCATCAAGTAGCTATTAACTCTAGGGCTGCAGGCCTCAGGTCCTCTGCAGCTATTTCTACACTCCCTGTACTCAAACAATTTCTTCATACTGGGCCTGACAGGCCTTTGCAACAAGGATCACGGTAGAAGCCACACCGTGCGCCTCCCTCTGGGTTGGTTAACAGGCCCTGGTTTATAGTATTGAGATTTAAAGTCTGGCGCTGACTGCGCGCCAGGCCTGGGAGGCTGCCAGCTAGGCTTCACGTTGCTCGCGTCTGCTTCGGGGCATTCATTAGGTCTGAAGTCTGAATCCCAGCTCCCTCCGTCTCACCCACTGAGCTGGATAGCTCCAGATTGCCTCTGCTTGCGGGCGGGGCTTCTCAAGCTTCTGCCGTCTGGCGCGTTGCCCGCTTCCCAATGGCCGGAGGCCGCTAGGGTGATCGGCTTCGCCCCTGCGCTCTGTAATGCGCATGCGCACGTACACAAGTTTCCTGGGCCCGCCCATCTTCCGGATTTGGGCGGGGCGAAAAAGCAGGGCGGTCTGAAGCCGCGGCTATTAGTCTGATTTCCGCCCACCTTTCCGAGCGAGGAGAACCACAAAGCGCGCATGCGCGCTGATAACCGCACGCTTCAGTGCCTTGGGCTCGAGCTTTGTGGCAGTTGGTGAATTTTCTGCACATACCTCTGGTTTTTACTTGAAGCCTGGCTGTGTCCTTGCTGTAGGAGCAGGAGTGGCTCAAAGTGATCTTGTCCGAGGAAAGGCCAGCCCCACTTGGGGTTAATAAACCGCGATGGGTGAGCCCTCAGGAGGCTATACTTACACCCAAACGTCGATATTCCTTTTCCACGCTAAGGTATGGGCCTTCACTCTTCACCGACCCTGTCATTAGGCCTTTCAACTCTCTTTTGGCAACCATTAGGTTTTTTTCCCCTCCCTTTTTAGTCATCTCTTGTGATTTTATAGTGGCAAATACCCCCGAAGGAAGCAAAATAGCTTTTAAAAAAATCTCTTGGTTAACAAACATTAAAGAGGATGTAGTGACACTAAGTGTTTTTCCCCCTATAGATTCCTTTTGGTTCCAAGTCCAATATGGCAACTCTCAAGGATCAGCTGATTCATAATCTTCTAAAGGAAGAACAGACTCCCCAGAATAAGATTACAGTTGTTGGGGTTGGTGCTGTTGGCATGGCCTGTGCCATCAGTATCTTAATGAAGGTAAGTGAGAATCTACCACACTGGAAGCCCATACCTTGACCCCGTCCTCTGCCCCCACTCCCACCCCTAGAATTGTATTATTACGTTTCATATAACAATATTTAGATTTATGCACTCATTCAGGTAACTTTCTGTGAAACAAAGTTTGGAAATATGATGATACACCAAAAGTGTATCTGAAATTAAAAACAATCAAAGGTCATCAGGCTGGAGACCCAGTTCCTAAAATTCATTATTCTGTATTAACATGCATGGATTGACTACCAATGAAAAGGAAGGGCCCATGACTTTAAATGAGCCAAAATTCTTTTAAAGTGATTTTTGAATTGAAAATGACACATATGGTAAAATTATATGGGAAGTCTTAAGTTCTACCCAAACCTCATTGCCCCTGTGCCTTAGGTAGCAATTTTGTTATCAATTATGGAGCTAAAATTTAATTAGAAAAAAGAGAAATTGTGAGTAAAGCACTCCTTATTACACTATTGAAACCTGATTTATATTTAAAAGAAATTGAGGCAGCTTACAACATGAAAATGTCTGAGGCCGGGTGCGGTGGCTTATGCCTGTAATCCCAGCACTTTAGGAGGAGGCCGAGGTGGGCAGATCACGAGGTCAGGAGATGGAGACCATCCTGACTAACATGATGAAAGCCCATCTCTACTAAAAATACAAAAATTAGCCGGGTGTGCTGGCACACGCCTATAGTCCCAGCTACTTGGGAGGCTGAGGCAGGAGAATTGCTTGAACACGGGAGGTGGAGGTTGCAGTGAGCCAAGACAGCACTACTGTACTCCAGTCTGGGCGACAGTGAGACTCCATTTCAAAAAAAAATAAAAAATCTGAAGTTCAGATGTGGGGTTTCTAATACAAATGAATTCTGGGTTCTGAATAGAAATGGATTCAAGTGAGAAGGGACTAAAGGCAGAAATGAGCTATGAAAAGGCCTTGTAACAACACGGGTGACTCTACATATGTTCTTAGGAAAGGCCACATAATACACAAACTTTTATTCCTTACCCACTTGATGAGAAATTGATGCTGTTTTCCTCACACCTACAAACCGCCTATGGATTTTCTCTGTGATGGCCTCTGGCTCAGGTGTGGGTAAGAAAAGTAACTGCCACTCATTATATTGTAGATGATTTAGGGGTAGATCTGCAGCTCGAATAACTTTTTTGGTAATGATAGACCACATCCATTTGTATTAAAGCTGTTATTGGTGCTCCTGGCCTGAAATGCACCTATTAACTTTTAGAGTTGCAACTATAAGGATATTTTTTGCCAATATTATACACTGCGCAAACCTTTTTATCCATAACTGTTAGTATTGGTTCATATATGGAATCAACCAGGGAATAGTTCAGATTCCATCTCTGAAAGATGGGTGGAAATCAGACTTTTTAACTTATTTTTTGAGACGGAATCTTGCTTTGTTGCCCTGGCTGGAGTGCAGTGGCACGATCTTGGCTCACTTCATCTCCTGGGTTCAAGCAATTCTCCTGTCTTAGCCTCCCAGGTAGCTGGGACTGCAGGTGCCCACCAACACACTCAGCTAATTTTTGTATTTTTAGTAGAGATAGAGAGATAGGCCTTCACCATATTGGCCAGGCTGGTCTTGTTTTTTTTTTTTTTTTTCTGAGATGGAGTCTCACCCTGTCGCCCAGGCTGGAGTTCAGTGGCATGAACTTGACTCACTGCAGGCTCTGCTGACTGGGTTCATGTCTTTCTCCTGTCTCACCCGCCCGCCACCACGCCTGGCTAATTTGTATTTTTAGTAGAGACGGGGGTTTCACCGTGTTAGCCAAGATGGTCTTAATCTACTGACCTCGTGATCTGCCCGCCTTGGCCTCCCAAAGTGATGGGATTACAGGCATGAGCCACCGCGCCTGGCCTGGCCAGGCTGGTCTTGAACTCCTGACCTCAAGTGATCCGCCCGCCTTGGCCTCCCAAAGTGTTGGGATTACAGATGTGAGTCACTATGCCCAGCCAGAATATTTACTGATTTCAAGTCTTGATAGTGGTCAATATCACCTAGTTAAATGAATAACAACCTAACATTGGTGTGTAGGATGGAATTTGAGAGAGTAGATAGAGCAGTTTTATATAATTGAAAGTTATTCTAGCAACTGCCAATCCAGTGTTCTGCTTCCACATCTACAGTGATGGAACTCCTATAGAGCTTGCTTCAGTGGGGAGACAGGGCTGGAGAGAGGGTCAATGCTATCTACGTATGGAGTAATCTGTAAGTCAGCTTTTGAAATGGGGTGCCCTCTACTTTGAAGTATATCTTGATACTGTACTAATAAAGTAACAGAACTCTCCTACGCCAGAAATACAGAAATTTTTTCATGCTCCTCTTAAAATCTAGACGTGGCGATTTTCCATTTAACTAAATATTTTATGTCTTTTAGGACTTGGCAGATGAACTTGCTCTTGTTGATGTCATCGAAGACAAATTGAAGGGAGAGATGATGGATCTCCAACATGGCAGCCTTTTCCTTAGAACACCAAAGATTGTCTCTGGGAAAGGTTGATTTCAACAAGTTTATATTATAATCCATGCGACTTAAATTCTTTTTTCAGATGGTCTCTCTTTGTTGCTTAGGGTAGAGTGCAGTTGCACAATTATGGCTCACTGCAGCCTCGAACCCTGGGCTCAAGCAATCCTCCTTCCACTTCATTACCCCCTCCCCCTCACAAAGAAGCTGGGACTATAGGGCATGCTACCATGCCCAGCTAATTTTTTTACTTTTTGTAGAAATGGGGACTCACTGTGTTGCCTAGGCCTGTCTTGAACCACTGGGTTCAAGTGATCCTCCCTCATTAGCCTTCCAAAGTACTGGGACTGCAGGTGTGAACCACTGTGCCCAGACTTAGACTTAAATGCTTTATCAGGCTTGAAATCCTAGCTCTTTGAAGATTTTGTTTTAAATGCAGGGTACAAGAGCCTGGGAAAAATTTCACTTGGGTGACTGTGAATATCAAAGTTTCAATTTCCAGTAAATGGTTTAAAATAGAAATCCAATTTGTCCATGCTATGGAAACCACCTGAATTAGAATGTAATGAGTAAAGCTTAAACCTTAGGTCTGTATTTAACCACATTGTGTTACTTTCTTGCCCCCACATCCTTTCACAGGCGCAACACAAAGTTGAGAATAGGGTAAATAAATGAGCCTGTTCAGCCAGTATTCTTGACTTGACCCTTTCACACTTAACAGCACCAGTTGAGTGAGCCCAAATAGTGTCTACTTTTGTACCTGAAAATCACTGGCCACCTCGCTAATGGGCAACTCCCTTCATTGCTGGCTTAACTTTCTTGTGCCATAGGGTATCTAGAAGCAAAATATGCTTGTTAAGTGTAAAACTGTCTCTGCTTAGAAACAAGTCCCCCTACCACCACCAGCACCACCACCACCACACACACACACACACACCACACACACACAAATTGCCTGTTCCTGGACTGATAGGACACGAGTTAAGTAAAAACAGGAGTATTGGAAAGTGTGAACGTTGAGCTTAGGTAACAAAAATTTTGAGGATATGTAAAAAATTAATAGGAGAATCAAATAATAAACTTGATTCCCTCCACCTCCCCCTAATTACAGTTACATAACGTTACAACTTGACTAAAACTAGAATACAGGGAAGATATTGACATGCTCTTCCTCCATTTAAGAAATCATAATGATAAAACTCTAAAAACAACAAGAAAGGTCTGTGGGGCACTTATGGAACAAATTTTTGCTGCTTAGGTAAAATTTATTCTAAAGGCCTTAATCTGGTCATTTCCCTTTTCTCTAGACTATAGTGTAACTGCAAACTCCAAGCTGGTCATTATCACGGCTGGGGCACGTCAACAAGAGGGAGAAAGCCGTCTTAATTTGGTCCAGCGTAACGTGAACATCTTTAAATTCATCGTTCCTAATGTTGTAAAATACAGCCCGAACTGCAAGTTGCTTATTGTTTCAAATCCAGGTGAGCCTTTTAACTGCGTAAAAATTGACAAGCTGTAGTAAAACTGATAGTATATGATATGTGTGTATATATATATTTTAATATTTTAAAATATTATTTTAAAAATATATATTTTGAGACGGAGTTTCGCTCTTGTAGCCCAGGTTGGAGTGCAGCGGTGCAATCTCGGCTCACTGCAACCTCTGCCTCCTGGGGTCAAGTGATTCTCTTGCCTCAGCCTCTCAAGTAGCTGGGATTACACGCGCCTGCCACCACGCGTGGCCAATTTTTTATATTTTTAGTAGAGACAGGGTTTCACAGTGTTGGCCAGGCTGGTTTTGAACTCCTGGCCTCAAGCAGTCCACCTGTCTCGGCCTTCCAAAGTGCTAGAATTACAGGCATGAGCCACTGTGCCCAGCCACGCATGTTTATTGATTCATTTATTTTTCATGTTTCACTTCCCTTCTAAGGAGATTTGTGCTTTTTGGTTTTTTTTTAATAATTAATTTTAAAACATTAAAGAGAATACAATGCCTTTAAATGTAGTTGGAGCTTAAAATTACCTGCCCAAGATCTTGGATAAGGGATAAGTTTGTGAATAACTGCTATTCTCTTTTTTTTTTTTTTTTTTTTTTTTTTGAGACAGTCTCACTTTGTAGCCCAGGCTGGAGTACAGTGGTTTGATCTTGGCTCACTGCAACCTCTGCCTCCTGGGGTTCAAGCAATTCTCCTGCTTCAGCCTCCCAAGTAGCTGGGATTACAGGCATGTGCCACCATGCTCGGCTAATTTTTATAGTTTTAGTAGAGATGGGGTTTCACCATGTTGCCCAGGCTGGTCTCAAATTCCTGAGCTCAGGTGATCCATCTGCCTCGGCCTCCCAAAGTATTAGGATTACAGGTATGAGCCACCGTGCTCGGGCCCATAATTGTCTCTTAGTTGATACACAGTTTATTTTCATAAAACTGTTACTATACTTTTTTTTGAGACCATGTCTCACTCTGCCACCCAAGCTGGAGGGCAATGGGATGATCATGGCAGCTTTGACCTACTAGGCTCAAGTGATCCTCCTTCCTCAGCCTCTTAAGTAGCTAGGACTGCAGGTGTGCACCAATATGCCTGGCTAGTTTTTTAAGGTTTTTTTGTAGAGATGGGGTTTTGCTATGTTGCCCAAGCTGGTCTTGAACTGCTGGCCTCAGGCAGTCCTCCCACCTCAGCCTCCCAAAGTGTGGGGATTACAGGTGTGAGCTCTCATGCCCAGCCAAAATTATACTTTTTGAATACTAATGGACTTGATATACATAGTATAGAGGCTTAAAAAATATTAACAAAATTATGGGTTAGCCATGATCAATATCAAGATCCATACAAAGCCATATATCTGGAGTAGCCTATCATTATCTAACAATCACCTAGTATCTGCTTAACTATTTTCTTCATAGTAAGGATATCTTTTTGTGTATGGGGAGGGATAATGGGTGACTTTTATTTTCTCCTTTTTCATAGTGGATATCTTGACCTACGTGGCTTGGAAGATAAGTGGTTTTCCCAAAAACCGTGTTATTGGAAGTGGTTGCAATCTGGATTCAGCCAGATTCCGTTACCTGATGGGGGAAAGACTGGGAGTTCACCCATTAAGCTGTCATGGGTGGGTCCTTGGGGAACATGGAGATTCCAGTGGTAAGCATAAGTTATTTTCTTTTTGTTTTCAAAAAGATTATATAAAAAGTCGATGAGCATTGTATTATTCAATTAGAGCCTAATCAAATATCCATTCAGTAGGATAGAATGGTTTCCTGAAAACTAGTATTTTATATAATTATATGTTAAGAATTGTTAAGATTGTTGCCATTTTATATGGCATTTTATGGCGAGGGGGATGGGGAATGAAATTTCTCTTCTTACCGTGGATATCTTAAGACTATAGTTCTTAGGATGACTTCAGTCATTTAATATCACAGCTGTTTATACTTGGCTTGTACTGCCTGGCCCTGAAAATGTCAGCAAATCCAAATGGAGTCCACAAAAGTTATATTATTATCACAGTTGAAAAATGTTATGATTTGGTTCTGTATGCTAAGAAAACCCCCCTTATGTTCTCATACTATCTTTATATTTCAAATATACGTGGGTTAAACATTTCAATTGGCCAGAGAAACAGGTTAGAATACGGTGAAAATTCTTAATTTTATGTAACGTAAGTAAATGAAAATCTAATCTAAAAATGAGTAATGACTACTTTAGTAGTCTTGACCATCTACCAAAATTGAGTATTCTTCCTCCGAAGATAGGAGTTAGAAAAATGAATCATAATTACTAATCTGTTGGTACATGAAAATAGATGTAGTCTGTACTGTTTCTTTTAGTGCCTGTATGGAGTGGAATGAATGTTGCTGGTGTCTCCCTGAAGACTCTGCACCCAGATTTAGGGACTGATAAAGATAAGGAACAATGGAAAGAGGTTCACAAGCAGGTGGTTGAGAGGTAATCTTTTAATTTGGCAACACAGAATATGAACATTTACTGTTTTTATTTAAAAGTTTAAAATTGTAATAGCATTTGCATTTGAGAACTTTTTGTTAGAGAGAAAACTTGAGGGTTTTTTTTTTTTTTCTGAGACAAAATCTCGCTCTTTCGCACAGGCTGGAGTGCAGTGGCGCAATCTTGGCTCACTGCGACCTCCACCTCCCAGGTTCAGGTGATTCTCCTGCCTCAGCCTCCTGAGTAGCTGGGACTACAGGCATGTGCCACCACACCCGGCTAATTTTTTGTATTTTTAGTAGAGATGGGGTTTCACCATGTTAGCTAGGATGGTCTTGATCTCCTGACCTCGTGATCTGCTTGCCTCAGCCTCCCAAAGTGCTGGGATTACAAGTGTGAACCACCATACCTTTTTTTTTTTTTTTTGAGACAGCATCTCACTCTTGCCCAGGCTTGAGTAAAGTGGTACCATCTCTGCTCACTGCAACCTATGCAGTGGGTTCAAGTGATTCTCCTGCCTCAGCCTCCCAAGTAGTTGGGACTACAGGCGTTCACCACTATGCCCAGCTAATTTTTGTATTTTTAGTAGAGACGGGGTTTCACCATGTTGGCCAGGCTGGTCTCAAATTCCTGACCTCGGGTGATCTGCCCGCCCTAGCCTCCCAAAGTGCAGGGATTACACACATGAGCCACCTTACCTGGCTGAGAAAACTTGTTTTCTTAAGCTTTGTTAAGATCATACTATAAAAACATTATTTAAAAAGAAAAAGAATGGGCCTCACCTTGCAAGGCCCAGGCCCCAGGGCCCTAGGATCACTTGAGCTCAGGAGTTCAAGACCGGCCTGGGCAACAGGGTAAAACCCTGTCTCTGCAATAAATACAACAGTTAGCCAGGCGTGGTGGTGAACACCTGTGGTCTTAGCTACTCAAGGGGCTGAGGCAGGAGGATCGCCTGAGCCTGGGAGGTCAAGGCTGCAGTGAAGCGAGATCCTGCCACTGCACTCCAGCCTGCTAGCCTGGGTGACAGAGTGAGAGCCTGTCTCAAAAGAAAAAAAAAAATATTGAAATAGGGAAGCTTTCAACTTGGTGGCATTATTTACCTTTGTGGTCCTGTGTGGACCTCAGGTCTATAGAATTAAGAAACGAATCATAATCTTTAGTTCATGACATATTCTCATGATTGGTCAAGCAAGGCCCTCTTGTTTGTATTTGTTTAATTAAATAAAACCTGTGAACCCGCTGGGCGCGGTGGCTCACGCCTGTAATCCCAGCACTTTGGGAGGCCGAGGCGGGCGGATCACGAGGTCAGGAGATCGAGACCATCCTGGCCAACACGGTGAAACCCCGTCTCTACTAAAAATGCAAAAAATTAGCTGGGCGTGGTGGCGGGTGCCTGTAGTCCCAGCTACTCGGGAGGCTGAGGCAGAGAATGGCGTGAACCCGGGAGGCGGAGCTTGCAGTGAGCCAAGATCACGCCACTGCACTCCAGCCTGGGTGACAGAGCGAGACTCCGTCTCAAAAAAAAAAAAAAAAAAAAACAAACCTGTGAACCCACCACCCAGCTCAAGAAAGAAACACTGATGATATCTGTCAAATAACATTGTTGAATCAGAATTTAGTATTCCGCTGGTGTTTGGAAGTAAGTGGATTCTGCGTTCTTTCCCCCAGCTATCCCTCTGTCCCCCTCACGCTCCCACTTGACATAATCTTGAGTTAAGAATGCTATGTTGTCTTGGATTTCTTTTTAAAATTCAATATTATATTTTTAAGAATTATCCCATTTTTTTGTACAAGTAGCCATAGTTTATTTTTTGATACCTGTGTAATATCCCATTGTATCAGTATACCATGATTTATCCATTCTTCTGTTGGAGGACATTGGAAAGATTGTCATGTTTTTGCTGTTACTAACAGTACTGTTAATGAACATCCCTAGCGTACATGTGCAAGAGTTATTCTTGGTATAATGCAACATTTTGGCATTATTTACTGTAAAACATGTGTTAATGAAAACTTTGTTTTTCTTTCTTTCTCCCACCCTGCTTTTTCTGCCCTGACCTATGGTTTTCTACCCTCCAGTGCTTATGAGGTGATCAAACTCAAAGGCTACACATCCTGGGCCATTGGACTCTCTGTTGCAGATTTGGCAGAGAGTATAATGAAGAATCTTAGGCGAGTGCACCCAGTTTCCACCATGATTAAGGTAGGTCTGTGTAGTGATACACTGTATTTGAATGCTTTTTCCTGGCCTTTTACAAAGATTCTTCTGGGAAAGATTAATACAAGTCTTCCATTACTGACTAAAGTGAAATAAATTAATGGACCCACAGCTTTCCTTTTTTGAAAGAAATGGTTGAGCTTTAGGATTAATGTCCACTAGGCCTGTTCAACACATAGATACTTGATAATTTGACTACAAAGAAGTCTCATTCAATTATGCTGAGGTAGGTGGAAGACTGTAAAAGAAATATTTTTCCATTGGGGAAAATAGAAATTATATTCAAGTTAGCATTCTGCTACTATTTTTAATGACTTTATTTTATATTATTCAGTAAGTCATAACTGAAAACCTGGAAAGGAATTTCTCCCTATCAAAGTTTTTTATTTTTTTGAGACAGTCTTCTTCTATCGCCCAGGCTGGAGAGTAGTGGCCAATCAATTTTTGTATTTTTAGTAAAGACGGAGTTTCACCATATTGGCCAGGCTGGTCTCGAACTCCTGACCTCGTGATCCACCCGCCTTGGCTTCCCAAAATGCTGGGATTACAGGCGTGAGCCACTGCACCCTGCCTCAAGTTGTATTTTAAAATCTTCATAATTAGGCCACACACAGTGACTCACAGCTGTAATGCCCGCACTTTTGGAAGGCCAAGGGCAGGAGAATTGCTTGAGCCCAGGTGTTTGAGACCACCCTAGGCAGTATAGTGAGACCTTGTCTCTATTTAAAAAAAAAAAAAAGGGCCGGGTGCAGCAGCTGATGCCTGTAATCACTTTGGGAGGCCAAGGGGTGGATCACCTGAGGTCAGTAGTTCAAGACCAGCCTGACCAACATGGTGAAAACCTGTCTCTACTAAAAATACAAAATTAGCTGGGCGTGGTTGCACAAGCCTGTAATCCCAGCTACTTGGGAGGCCGAGGCAGGAGAATCACTTGAACCCAGGAGGCAGAGGTTGCAGTGAGCTGAGATCGCACCACTGCCCTCCAGCCTGGGCAACAAGAGCGTAACTCCATCCAAAAAAAAAAAAGCGGCTAGGCTCTGGCTTATGCCTGCAATCCCAGCACTTTGGGAGGCCAAGAGGTGGATCAACTGAGGTCAAGAGTTTGAGACCAGCCTGGCCAACATGGTGAAACCCCGTCTCTACTAAAAATACAAAAATTAGCCAAGTGTGGTGGCGCACGCCTGTAGTCCCAGAAGGCTGAAGCAGGAGAATCACTTGAACCCTGGAGGTGGAGGTTGCGGTGAGCTGAGATTGTGCCACTGCACTCCAGCCTGGGTAACAGAGCGAGACTCTGCCTCAAAAAAAAAAAAAAGCTTTAAAATGATAGAGGCTGTAAGTCTTGAGAAACCGTAGAATGCATAGACAAAATGTAAGATTTTTTTTTTTTCATTTCATCTTCAGGGTCTCTATGGAATAAAGGATGATGTCTTCCTCAGTGTTCCTTGCATTTTGGGACAGAATGGAATCTCAGACCTTGTGAAGGTGACTCTGACTCCTGAGGAAGAGGCCCGTTTGAAGAAGAGTGCAGATACACTTTGGGGGATCCAAAAAGAGCTGCAATTTTAAAGTCTTCTGATGTCATAGCATTTCACTGTCTAGGCTACAACAGGATTCTAGTTGGAGGTTGTGCATGTTGTCCTTTTTATCTGATCTGTGATTAAAACAGTAATATTTTAAGATGGACTGGGAAAAGCATTAACTCCTGAAGTTAGAAATAGGAATGGTTTGTGAAATCCACAGCTATATCCTGATGCTAGATGGTATTAATCTTGTGTAGTCCTAAACTGGTTAGTGTGAAATAGTTCTGACGCACCACTGCCAATTCTGTACATGCTGCATTTGCCCCTTGAGCCAGGTGGATGTTTACTGTGTGTTATATAATTTCCTGGCTCCTTCACTGAACATGCCTAGTCCAACATTTTTTCCCAGTCAGTCACATCCTGGGATCCAGTGTATAAATCCAATATCGTATGTCTTGTGCATAATTGTTCCAAAGGAGCTTATTTTGTGAACTATATATATCAGTAGTGTACATTACCATATAACATAAAAAGATCTACATATAAACAATACAACCAACTATCCAAGTGTTATACCAACTAAAAACCCCAATAAACCTTGAACAGTGACTACTTTGGTTAATTCATTATATTAAGATATAGTCATAAAGCTACTAGTTATTATATTAATTTGCAAATGTTACGCTATTCTTGGGCAACCCTGCAACAATTTTTTCTAAAAGGGATATTATTGACTTTTAGCAGAGGAGGTAATAGTCAACTGAGTTGTACTGGTACCACTTCCATTATAATAAGTCCCAAAGTATTAATATATTTGATAATGCTAATCATAATTGGAAAGTAACATTCTATATGTGAATGTAAAATTTATTTGCCAACTGAATAGAGGCAATGGTAGTTTGTCACTATAGGGAACACAGATTTTTGAGATCTTTTGCCCTCTGGAAGCCGGTAACAATTAAAAACAATTTTAAGGCCAGGTGCGATGGCTCATGCCTATAATCCCAGCACTTTGGGAAGCCCACGTGGGCTGATCACTTGAGGCCAGGAGTGAGGGACCAGCCTGGCCAACACAGCAAAACCACATCTGTTTAAAAAAAAAAAAAAAGTACCCTTTGTGGTTGTCTATGAATGTTTTCTGTACATTTTTCTGAAAATATAACTGTGACCCTTATACAGGCCTGAAAACCATACTTGTAAAGGTTTACTGAACAACATTATTGTCATTCCCAACTCCAAGATCTTTTTCCAAAGATTGTTTCCTGAGAACTAGTTAAGAGAAAGAATTATCTTAAAGCATGGTTGTCCAACTTTTTGCTTTCCCTGAGCCACATTGGAAGAATTGTCTTGAGCCACACATTAAATACACTAACACGTGCCAGGTGTGATGGCTCACCTATAATCCCAGCGCTTGGGGAGGCCGAGGTGGATCACTTGACGCCAGGAGTTCAAGACCAGCATGGCCAACATGATGATACCCCATCTCTACTAAAAATAGAAAAGTTAGCCAGGCATGGTGGCCTGTACTTGTAATCCCAACTACTTGGGAAGCTGAAGCACAAGAGGCTGAGGTGAGAGGATCGCTTGAACCCGGGAGGCAGAGATTGCAGTGAGCCAAGATGGCACCACTGCTCTCGGGCCTGGGCAACAGAGCAAGACTCCGTCTCAATAAAAATTAAAGAAATACATTAACACTAATGGTAGCTGATGAGTTAAAAAAAAAGTTCATAATCTTGATACCGCCAACACCTAAAGAGTCCTCACATTCAAAGGGTTGGACACAGCTATAAAGTGTATCATACTATGGATTTTTAGTGTATTCACATAGTTGGCAACCATCACCAGTATCTAATCTTAGAATATAGGCTGGGTGCTGTGCCTTGTAATCCCAGCACTTTAGGAGGCCAAGGTGGGTGGATTGCTTGAACCCAGGAGTTCGAGACCAGTCTGGGCAACATGGCAAAAGCCTGTCAACAACAAAAAAAATTAGCCAGGCGTGGTGGCGGGCACCTGTAGTCCTAGCTGCACAGGAGGCTGAGGTGGGAGGATCCTTTGAGCCCAGGAGGCAGAGATTGCAGTGAGCCAAGATCCCGCCACTGTACTCCAGCCTGGGTGACAGAGTGAGACCCTGTCTCAAAAAAAAAAAAAAAAATTTTTGATTAGCATAAAAAGAAGCCTGTACTTAATCCTGTAGCCTTTTGTAAACTGAGTCACCTTTAGTCTTTAAAATTTTTTAAATTTACATTAATTTTCTATTATTTGATACAATAAATTAGCCAATACCAACATGACTGAAAAATAATGCTTCAGTGAAATTGATTCTATTAATCTTTCATGAATTTTCAAATGCAGTCTTGTAAAACTTCCTTGCTTATGGGCAAAATAAATGTTCTAGGTTCACTTTGTACTTTCCTGCCCCAGGCATGAAGTAGGCCAACTCTGCAAGGAGCCTTGATTTTTTTTTTTTTTTCCTTAGTAACCTTGGGAACTAAATTAAGCAGGCCTTATCCCCATCTCACAGAAGTTGCCAGTTAGTGTAGAAGCAAATGTGACACTCAGAACATGGTTCTACTTCCTTTTTTTTTTCCCCACTAAAGACCATGTTGCCAAAATAAAACTCAGTACTTCAAAGCCATGTTCTTTAAAAATTCTTTAAATTTTTTTTTTATTTTGGCTGGGTGCAGTGGCTTATGCCTGTAATCCCAGCACTTTGGGAGGCCGAGGCAGGCAGATCACAAGGTCAGGAGATCGAGACCATCCTGGATAACACAGTGAAACCCCGTCTCTACCAAAAATAGAAAAAATTAGCTAGGCGTGGTGGTGGGCGCCCGTAGTCCCAGCTACCTGGGAGGCTGAGGCAGGAGAATGGCATGAACCCAGAGGTGGAGCTTGCAGTAAACCGAGATCGCGCCACTGCATTCCAGCCTGGGTGAGTGTGCGAGACTCTGTCTCAAAAAAAAAAAAAAAATTATTTTTATTTTTTAGAGAAGAGATGGGGGTCTCCCTATGTTGCCCAGGCTGGTATTGAACTCCTGGGCTGAAGTGCTCCTTGTGCCTCGGCCTCCCAAAGTGCTGTGCTGGCTTTGCAGGTGTGAGCCACCATGTCTGGTCTCAAAATTCTTTAGTGAGTACCTACTATACTTTGGTAAATGTTGCAATGTACAAGAATAAATAAAGACAAATTTTGGTTCTCCTAAAGTTACTGCAATCAAGTAAGCGAAATGTTAAGTAAGTTTGGAGTATTTGGGCAGGCATGGAGGAAGAGCCAGTTCTAGTCACCTAGCATCAATTTGGCCACTACCAAGCTGATACCTTCCTTGGCCGCCAGGGGCCTGAGGCAGGTGTAGAGCTTAAATTTCCATTCCATCCAGGCCAGCAATCTCCCTCTCAGTCTGGGAATAAATGAGGTTGCTGTGGAGGTACAGGACCAAGTGGTTGCTGCTCCTGTCCGCTATAGGTGGCCTCTAGCTTCAGGCTAGTTGTTGGTTGAGAAAAGTGCCATGAGAGAGATATACAGGAAATGATAGTAGTTGATATTTGTCAAGGAAAGCCAGAGCATGTATGTGCAAAGCTGAAAATGAGGAATTAACCTTGAGAAGGGCTAGGGAAAGAGCTTTCTTGGTTTAAAGAACAGCAAAAAGTCCTGATCCAAAAACACTGCCCAAAGCCTAGTTGGAAGGGAGTGTATTGAGTGTCCTGACATGATATCGGAGGTGGGGGTAGGAGGCCAAATCTTGAAGATTTAGGTTGTGGTAAAAGTGGGTTACTTTACATGTAATGGAAAGCCACTGAAGGGTTTAAAGCAGAGTTATTGTATAATCTGAACCATATTCAAAACAAATACTGACTGGGCACGGTGGTTCACACCTTTAATCCCAGCACTTTGGGAGGGTGGATCACAAGGTCAAGAGTTAGAGACCATCCTGACCAACACGGTGAAACCCCATCTCTACTAAAAATACAAAAATTAGCTGGACGTGGTGGTGCATGCCTGTAGTCCCAGCTACTCGGGAGGCTGAGGCAGAAGAATTGCTTGAACCTAGATGGCGGAGGTTGCAATGAACTGAGATCGCGCCTCTGTACTCCAGCCTGGGCGACAGAGTAAGACTGACTCAAAAACAACAATAGCAACACTACAGGCTATTATAAGAAAAACAAATTATATTTTGGATTTTGAAAAAGGTTCAAATGCAATACTCGACAAAAGATGGAGGACGTTATGTCCCCTTCTGTGAGAGAGAGATATATATATGGAGTTTCTCTCGTTGCCCAGTCTGGAGTGCAGTGGCGCGATCTTGGCTCACTGCAACCTCTGCCTCCTGGGTTCAAGCGATTCTCCTGCCTCAGCCTCCCGAGTAGCTGGGACTACAGGCATGTGCCACCCGTGCCCGGCTAATTTTATATTTTTAGTAGAGACAGAGTTTTGCCATGTTGGCCAGGCTGGTCTCAAACTCATGACCTCAGGTGATCCACCTGCGTCGGCCTCCCAAAGTGCTGGGATTACAGGTGTGAGTCACCGCGCCCGGCCATGAGTTATAAATATTAACAATTTCTTGCTGTAAATTGAAAGGATCCTTCGCATCTTTGCATTTCATTACTACCCTCTGTTCTCTCAAGAGAAATTCTATTTCAGCACTCAGTCCTGAAGTTACAGAAGTTAATAATTTTTTAAAATCCTGCAAATAATGCATGGAAATCCCCGTCTTGCACACTCTTTGGGCCAGTCTAGAATTCTTCGCACCAACATTTCGGTGGTCTGAACCTCTGCCACCCACTCAGCTCTCCAGGGCAGGGAAGACACCCGTATGCCTGCGCCTGGGTCGGCGGGGGGGCGGAGCTTGCGTGCTGACGCACAAGAGCCGTGCGTAGGAACGTGCGTGTCTCAAGACCCAGGGAGGGTAACCGTCGCCCGGGTTCGAGCCTCAACTGTCGTTGGTGTATTTTTCTGTTGTTACTTCTGTGCCTTCCTTCAAAGGTGGTGCTTTGCCCTTTTGGGTCATCTGTACTGATAGCGCCAAGCAAAGCATTTGTGAGCGTGTGATGCTGGGGTGAAAGTGGTGGCTGGGGGCAGGGAGAAATCCAAAAGCCGGCTCGTGCCCAAGCCCTCCCATTGCCTGGTAAACTGGGCCTTGCTTTACCCTCCCCGCACCGTTTGACCGGGAAATTATTTCCTTGGCTTCCCCCTATCCCGGGCTCCAACATTCTGCAAACTTAAGAGGTAGTTCTTTAGATGTTTAGTGTGGTTAATCCAATGAAATTGCATTATGCCTATCAGGTTCTCCAAATGTCAACTGTCAAGGAGCAGCTAATTGAGAAGCTAATTGAGGATGATAAAAACTCCCAGTGTAAAATTACTATTGTTGGAACTGGTGCCGTAGGCATGGCTTGTGCTATTAGTATCTTACTGAAGGTGAGTAAGAAGCCCATCCTGTGGCTGAAAATCAAAATCAAGTGAGCACTTCAGAGGCTTGTATATGTCGATGTATTCAGGGTTGCCAAGTTAATCCCTTGAAAGCAATTTTGTGTCCCCTGACTTTTCCCTCTCTCTCTTTTTCCGTTTTTTTTTTTTTTTTTTTTTTTTTTTAACTTCTTCTTTTCCTTTCTTTCTTTTTCTGACTTTTCTTTTTCTTTTTCTGAGACAGGATTTGTGTGTTGCCCAGGCTGGAGTGCAGTGGTGGGATCTTGGCCCACTGCAACCTCCACCTCCCAGGCTCAAGCGATTCTCCTGCCTCAGCCTCTTGAGTAGCTGGGGCCACAGGTTTGCACCACCAGGCTTGGCTAATTTTTTGTATTTATAGTAGAGATGGGGTTTCACCACGTTGGCCAGGCTGGTTTCGAACTCCTGACCTCAAGTGATCTGCCTTGGTCTCCCAAAGTACTGGGATTACAGGCATGAGCCACCACACCTGGCTGCCAATAGGTATTTTTTTAAACCCTTATGCCCTCCTCCCTCTCTGCTTTTGGGGTCCCCAGTGTTTATTGTTCCCATCTTTTTTTTTTTTTTTTTTTTTTTGAGACGGAGTCGTGCTCTGTTGCCAGGTTGGAGTGCAGTGGCACAATCTCTGCTCACTGCAACTTCTGCCTCCCTGGTTCAAGCAATTCGCTGCCTCAGCCTCCCAAGTAGCTGGAATTATAGGCTCCCTCTACCATGCCTGGCTAATTTTTTCTATTTTTAGTAGAGTCGGGGTTTCACTATGTTAGCCAGGATGGTCTCAATCTCCTGACCTTGTGATCTACCTACCTTGGCCTCGCAAAGTGCTGGGATTACAGGCATGAGGCCCTGCACCTGTCCGTAGTAGGGACTTTTTTTTTTTTTTTTTTTTTTGAGATGGAGTCTCGCTCTTGTCGCCCAGGTAGGAGTGCAGTGGCATGATCTCGGCTCACTATAACATCTGCCTCCCGGGTTCAAGCGATTCTCGTTACTCAGCCTCCCAAATAGCTGGGATTACAGGCGCCCGCGACCACGCCCGGCTGATATTTGTATTTTTAGTAGAGATGGGGTTTCCCCACGTTGGCCAGGCTGATCTCGAACACCCTACCTCAGGTGATCCACCCGCCTTGGCCTCCCAAAGTGCTGGGATTACAGGTGTGAGCCACCGCGCCCGGCCAGGGACTTTTACCTCTTTCCCTTACGCCTTTGGAATCTGGCCACTGAAATCTGAATGAATACACTCCTATATAGTTCTGTACTCTGTTGCATGTGACAAAAACCCAATTTAAATAAGGGTAAGCAGAAAAAGACAATGTATTGTTCATGTAACTGGAAATAGGGCAAAACTAGCTTCAGGTACTACTGGATTCTGAAGTTCAGACATATCAAGACATAGTCTTTGCATATCTTGGTTTAGATTTTCTCTGTTGGCTTAATTCTTGGAGTCTTTCTATGTGATAGTAAAGATGGCTGTACAGTTTGTTCTTAGATTCTTGTTTTTTCTCCAACTCTACAGTCCTTACTAATGTTCTTAGATTTGTGTGTTATTCTTAGAGCTTATGATTCCAAAGAAAAGTGAGATGTAATCTTCCATCTTCCATTTCAAACTTCATAGACATGCTTGTTTCTTATACCTGGGCCATATGTCCACTTATGAACTGATTTCTGTGACCAGAAGGAAAGGATGGAACAATTGGCTAGGTCTGGTTTTATGCCCATCTACCCCAAGCTTGGAAGACCGATGTTAGTTGTACTGCACTGAAACACATGGAATGGGTTCCCATGGAAAAGAGGAATTCTGTTACCAGAAAAAGGGACGCTAGACAGATGAAAACAATAAGTGTTCATCAGAGGTGGTTACCTTCCTGTTTGGGCCATAACAATGCATACTAAAAGCAGCTTCAGCCAACTCAGAAATTAGTCTTAAGGTTAAATATAATAAAATCCTGGCCAGGCACAGTGGCTCAGGCCTGTAATCCCAGGACTTTGTGAGGCTGAGGTGGGCAGATCACTTGAGGTCAGGAGTTTGAGACCAGCCTGACCAATATGGTGAAACCCTGTCTCTACTAAAAATACAAAACTTAGCCGGACGTGGTGGTAGTCACCTGTAATCCCAGCTACTCAGGAGGCTGAAGCACGACAATCGCTTGAACCTGGGAGACGGAGGTTGCAGTGCCTGAGATTGTGCCGCTGTACTCCAGCCTGGGTGACAGAGTGAGAGACTCCATCTCAAACAAAACAAAACAAAAAACACAAAAATGAAGGCTAAATATAATAAAAGCCTTTGAAATAATTTTATTTTCCTTGGTTTCAAATTGTTATCTGAATGAAAAAATTTAAAAAACCCAACTCTGAAAAGTTCTGACAATTATATGAGTCAAACAATAATTTCTGCTACATCCTAACGTTTACTTACCTTGACTTTCAGTCACCCAGGCTCATTGAAAAACTGTTTTTATATCATTTTTCCCTATTAAAATATGAGAGTCCTTTAATTATCAAGTAGCCACGTGAAAATTCTTCTTATTCTCCTAAAACTTAAGTAGGAACATTTTATTCAGAACTTTCATGTGTTTTAGGATTTGGCTGATGAACTTGCCCTTGTTGATGTCGCATCGGACAAGCTGAAGGGAGAAATGATGGATCTTCAGCATGGCAGTCTTTTCTTTAGTACTTCAAAGATTACCTCTGGAAAAGGTTAATTTTAGTTTTATAAAGTTATTTTCAAAGCTTTTTAAAAAGTAATAAATTTTACCAAACTGATATCAATAAATATAAAATTAAAAATAGCACCATGCCATTGGGCCATATAATTTAATTTAGTTAATTTTTTTTGTTTTTTGAGAGAGTCTCACTCTGTCACTCAGATTGGAGTGCAGTGGTACGATCTCGGCTCACTGCAACTTCCACCTTCCAGCTTCAAGCGATTCTCCTGCCTCAGTCTCCTGTGTAGCTGGGATTACAGGCATGTGCCACCACGCCTGGCTGATTTTTGTATTTTTAGTAGAGACGGGGTTTTGCCATGTTGGCCAGGCTGGTCTTGAACTCCTGACCTCAGGTGATTGGGCCATATAGTTTATTTTTTATTTATTTACTTATTTTGAGATGGAGTCTCGCTCTGTCGCCCAGGCTGGAGTGTAGTGGCACTATCTCAGCTCACTGCAACCTCCGCTGCGCGGGTTCAAGCAATTTTCTTGCCTCATTCTCCCGGGTAGCTGGGATTACAGGCATGCGCCACCACACCTGGCTGATTTTTGTATTTTTAGTAGAGATGGGGTTTCACTATATGTTGGCCAGGCTGGACTCGAACTCCTGACTTCGGGTGATCCACCTGCCTCAACCTTCCAAAGTGCTGGAATTATAGGTATGAGCTACTGTGCCCAGCCGGGCCATATATAATTTAAAAGTTTAATTTTTTTTAAAAGAACATTTCAGTATAATTGGAGCATATTTGGAAAACAGTAAAAAAGTATAAAGAAAAATTGAATCTCTTCTATTAATAACTTTATGTAGGTTTTCTAAGCTTTTTTTTTTTTACATAACTGATGTATAAATGCTTTTAAGCTTGTCTTATATATTCTCTCAAGAATATACAATCTTGAAGAGTTTTTGTAATATTTATTAATACATTTATCCATATTCTTTAGTTTTCTTTCTGTGTTTATAGTGAACCAAGTTTCAAGGCATAGCATGAGGCCATAGAACATAAGAAATTTAGAACTTGGCCTCACTGGCATTATCATCTGTTGACCAACTAAGAAGCCTCAGATAATTAGGAAACATAATTATTTTATCATACACTAAAGTATATGGTGCACTCTTTGGTAATGCGATACTGTCTACTAGAAGCCCTCTTATCTAACATGATCGAGATTGAAGGCAGTTACCTAATTTAAACATGCTTCTTAGAAAGAGCTATGATAAACATTTTATATTGACCCAAAACATACACATGTAGATAGATGTAAGTTCATTTACTGATTTTCCGATTGTAGGGCAAGTCCTTTGAATACCGCTCAGCTGATTAGAGTTTTGCAGTGCTTTCCCATCCCTTCCCCCGTTCCCTTCCATCTTCCCCTTCCCTTCCTTTTTCCTTTCCCTTTCCCTTTCCTTCCCCCTTTCCCTTCTCCCTTCATTTCATTCTTCCTTTCCTCCTTTCCTCCTCTTCCCCTTTCCCCCTCTGATCCTCTCCCCTCCACTCCCCTCCCCTCCCCAGCCCTCCTTCCTTTCCTTTCCTGTCCTCTCCATGTTGCCCAGACTGGAGTGACTAATCATTTATTTATTTATTTGTTTTTGAGACAGAGTCTTGATCTGTTGCCCAGGCTGGAGTGCTGTGGTACAATCTCAGCTCATCACAACCGCAGCTTGCCGCAACCTCAGCTCACCACAACCTCCACTTCCCAGATTCAAACGATTGTCCTGCCTCAGCCTCCCAAGTAGCTGGGACTATAGGTGTGCGCCACCATGCCTGGCTAATTTTTGTATTTTTAGCAGAGACAGAGTTTCACCATGTTGGCCAGGCTGGTCTTGAACTCCTGACCTCAGGTGACCCGCCTGCCTTGGCCTCCCAAAGTGCTGTGATTACAGGTGTGAGCCACTGCACCCGGCCTGGAGTGGCAATTTATAGGCATGGTCTTAGCACACTACAATCTCGAACTCCTGGACTGAAGTGGTCCTCCTGCCTCAGCCTGGCAAGTACCTGGGACAACAGGCAGTGTCTTTCTGAAAGCACGTCAATAATGATCATTTAGATTGCTTTAAGTACTACAAGAAATTTAGAAGTGTTCATGAAGCAGTCTAGTTATGAAACCTTACTAAATTTTATGACTATTTATTTTATTTTTGGAAACAGTTTCACCAGGCTGGAGTGCAGTGGTGTAATCATGGTTCACTGCAGCCTCGAATTCCCAGGCTCAAGTGATCCTCCCACCTCATCCTCCTGGGTAACTGGAACTATAGGTGCACGGCACCACACCCGGCTAATTTTTTAAAAATTACTATTTGTAGAGATGGGGTGTCACTCTGTTGCTCAGGCTGGTCTCAAACTCCTAGGCTCAAGCAATTGCAGGTGTGAGCCACCACGCCCAGCCCATTTTTATCCCTTTTTCAAACCTAGAAGGATAATTTTTAAACAACTTGCCTTTAATGTCGTCCCAGGGATTAACTTACTTTTCATAGAAACAATTATTTTTAACATTAATTATGAAATACTTGATAGAGAAAAGAGATTCAAAATAATGTAATGTTGGGAGGCTGATGTAGGAGGGTCTCTTGAGGCCAGGAGTTTGAAATCAGCCAGAGGCAACATAGTGAGACCTGTCTCCATTGTGCCTATAGCCCTAGCTTTGCGAGGCTGACACAGGAGGATTGCTTGAGTTCAAGGTTGCAGTGAGCTATGGTTGTACCACTGCACTCCAGCCTGGGCACAAAGGAAGATCCTATTGCTAAAATATATATAATAATGTAACAAACATCAGTGCATCTACCACTCAGCAAAAGAAATAAAACACTACCAAGTCAGTTGATATATTCTGTATATTCATATCTTCCTGTGCCTCAAATCTCATTGTTAAATGTAGTGTTTACCTTTACCAAACATTTCTTTCACACTGGTATTCAGCGACTTATATTATCTTTAATTATATATAATAATACATATAATTACATAAATATATTTGGGTACAAATATGACTAATTCTTGATACGTAGCAACTAATGAGCAGAAGTACATAGACATACTAGATAGTAGTTTACTAGTTGAGAGTGTTTAGTATGCCTGGGGTATCAGTATGTTTTGTATCAGTTAATTTGGTGGATTGGTTAAATGGAGTCAAATTAAAAGAACATTACTATTTTGTTTTATTTTATTTTATTTTATTTTATTTTATTTTATTTTATTTTATTTTTTGAGACAGAATCTTGTTCTGTCACCCAGGCTGGAGTGCAGTGGTGTGATCTCTGCTCACTGCAACCTCCACCTCCCAGGTTCAAGAGATTCTCCTGCCTCAGCCTCCCAAGTAGCTGGGATTACAGGTGCATACCACCATTCCCAGCTAATTTTTGTATTTTTAGTAGAGACGAGGTTTCACCATGTTGGCCAGGTCTCGAATGCCTGACTTCAAGTGATCCACCCACCTCAGCTTCCCAAAGTGCTGGGATTACAGGTGTGAGCCACCACACCTGGCCATATTTTAAAATTCTTGAAAACATATTCAACCTTCAATTTCTAATAATATGGCAGGATAAATACCTGGATTAATCTTTTGCTGTAAATGAGAATACTCCTGCATAAAATATCAAATAAAAAAAATCAATCCTTAAGAAAGAATATGATCTTAACAAAAAAGCATTTTCACAACAGGTACTGAATGAAGTGAGGAAACCAGAGAGTTAAGCAGAGCACTGCCCCTGTGATAGCTCTTTTTACACTAATAGCATTAGCCAAATATGGTGGACATCAATTTTGGTATTCACTGACTCATAAAATTTAGGAGACCAGAGACAGAGCTTGATTTGGGGAGATCACCCCACAAAGCTGGTACCCTGGTGGACTAAGCCAGAGGTTACTAAACTTTTTCTGGGAAGAGTCAGACAGTAGATATTTCAGGCTTTTCCAGCTACGTAGTTCCTATTATACCTACTCTGCTGTTGTAGTGCAAAAGGAGGCCACAGACAATAATACATAAGCAAGTGGGTGTGGCTCCAGTGAGACTATATTTACCAAACAGGTGGTAGACCAGATATCGCTTGCCTGCCAACAGTAGTTTACCATTGCCAGAACTATGCCATTAATGTAATAATGATCTACAAATAATTATTCTCTCCCTGCCTTTGGGGACTGCAAGTAACATTGAATGTCTTAGACACTTTAGTGGGGGAAAATACCTACTAAGGATTTGGAACCACAAGCTGGCTCTTATTTGAGTTCCAGAAAACCTTAAGCAATCAGATGGTATCTGGAGGAAACTCACTTTATTTCAGGCATCAAGGAACTTCCACAAATAAACTTCCAGAGAAAATGAACATCTCACAGTAGAAACAATTAAATCTGCGAGAAAAGGCATGAGCAAGAACCAGCATAACAGAGACATGCCACTATAGATTTAAAAATTATCAAACACAAATTATAAAATTAATATGATTATTCTACTTAAAAAATAAAAGACAGACTTGAACATATCAGCATGAGACAGGAAACTATAAAAACATTTAAAAAATAACAAAATATAACTTATAAATGTGAAATAAAAACTCAATGGAGCCAGGCATGGTGGCTCAGTCCTGTAATCCCAGCACTTTGGGAAGCTGAGGCAGGTGGATTGGTTGAGGTCAGGAGTTGGAGATCAGCCTGGCCAACATGATGAAAACCTGTCTCTACTAACAATACAAAAATTAGCTGGGTGTGGTGGTGCATGCCTGTAGTCCCAGCTATTCAGGAGGCTGAGGCAAGAGAATCACTTGAACCTGGAGGCAGAGGTTGCAATAAACTGAGATGGCACCACTCCACACTGCAGCCTGGGCAACAAAGCAAGACTCTGTCTTAAAACCACCACCACCACCACCACCACCACCACCACCACCACCACCACCACCACCACCACCACCTCCTCTATGGATATAATGATAGATTAGACACATTTGAAGAGAGAAGTGGCAAATCTAAGGCAATTACCCAGAAGACAAGAAGTGGAAAATATAACATGGAGGATAGAATCATCACATTTGAAGAGATTATGATTGAGCATTTTTGAAGACCACTGAAAAATATCAACCCACAGATTTAAGAAGCCAAATAATCTCAAGATAAATAAATACAGTATCCCTGCCTGGACATATTCTTGTGAAATTAGAGAACACTAAAGGCAAAAAGGAGTTCATAAAAATTGTCAGAGAGAAGATAAATTACCTACAGAAAAGGGAGAGCGTGACAATAGCAGCAGTGAAACCAGAAGACAATGGAATGATATTTTTTTTTTTTTTTTTTTTTTTTTTTTTTTTTTTTTTTGAGACGGAGTCTTGCTCTGTTACCCAGGCTGGAGTGCAGTGGCCGGATCTCAGCTCACTGCAAGCTCCGCCTCCCAGGTTCACGCCATTCTCCGGCCTCAGCCTCCCGAGTAGCTGGGACTACAGGCGCCCGCCACCTCGCCCGGCTAGTTTTTTTGTATTTCTTAATAGAGACGGGGTTTCACCGTGTTAGCCAGGATGGTCTCGATCTCCTGACCTCGTGATCCGCCCGTCTCGGCCTCCCAAAGTGCTGGGATTACAGGCTTGAGCCACCGCGCCCGGCCTGGAATGATATTTTTAATGTGCTAAGGGAGGAGTAAGTGTCAATCTGGAATCTACCCAGCAAAAACATCTTTCAAGAACAAGGACAAAGCTGGGCCTGGTAGCAGACTGAGGCAGAAGGATCACTTTGAGACCAGCCTGGGCAGCATAGTGAAATCTTGTCTCTTAAAAAAAAAAAAAAAAAGGAAGAGTGAATGAAGATATTTTCAGAAATAGACTGAGACAATTACTGTGAGACCCTCCCTAAAGGAAACACAAAAGTATATATCTCAGGCAAAAGAAAAGTGATCTCACATACAAGATCTGTGATGCAAGACAAAATGAAGGGCAGAGAAAATGGTAAATATGAAGGCAAATCTAAATAAACATCAATTGTATAAAACTGTAGTCTTGGGGATTAAAAAAATTTTTAATATAGCATATAAATCTACAGGTGAGGGGGTATAGTGATGAATGAAGTAGTGTTCTAAGTTTCCTTTGTCATTAGGGAAGCAGGAAGTGTGGTGATTAACTGAACTTTGATAAGTTAAAAATGTATGTTGTAATTTTTTTTCAAATTTTTATTATGTTATGTTATGTTATGTTTTGTTATGTTATTGAGACAAAGTCGCACACTGTCACCCAGGCTGTAGTGCAGTGGTGTGATCTCAGCTCACTGCACCCTCCGCCTCCCAGGTCCAAGTGATTCTCCTGCCTTAGCCTCTCAAGTAGCTGGAATTACAGGTGCCCACCACTGAGCCTGGCTAATTTTTTGTAGTTTTAGTAGAGATGGGGTTTCACCATGTTGGCCAGGCTGGTCTCTAACTCCTGACCTCAGTTGATCTGCCCACCTCAGCCTCCCAAAGTGCTGGGCTTATAGGAGTGAGCCACCATGCCCGGCCTCAAATTTTTAAATAATTTTTAAAGAGGTGAGGTCTAGGTTGGATGCGGTGGCTCATGCCTGTAATCCTTTGGAAGGCTAGGCAGGGAGATCACTTGAGGTCAGGAGTTTGAGACCAGCCTGGCCAACCTGGTGAAATCCCATCTCTACTAAAAATACAAAAATTAGCCAGGCGTGGTGATGCATGCCTATAATCCCAGCTACTCAGGAACCTGAGGCAGGAGAATCACTTTAACCTAGGAGATGGAGGTTGCAGTGAGCTGAGATCATGCTGTTACACTCCAGCCTGGGTGACAAGAGTGAAATTCCATCTCGAAACAAACAAAAAACACAAAGAGACGGGATCTTTCTGTGTTGCGCAGGCTGGTCTCAAACTCCTGGGCCCAACGATCCTCCTGCCTCACTCAGCTGGGATTATAGATGACATGGTCTAACTTCCGTGACAACTAACAAAAGAAAAGAAACTTTTAAATTCGTAAAGGGGTCTGGGCATAGTGGCTCATGCCTGTAATCTCAGCACTTTGGGAGGCCAACACAGGTGAATCATTTGAGGTCAAGAGTTCAAGACCAGTCTGACCAACATGGTGAAACCCCGTCTGTACTAAAACTACAAAAATTAGCTGCATGTGGTGATGCATGCCCGTAATCCCAGCTACTCAGGAGGCTGAGGCAGGAGAATTACTTGAACCCAGGAGGTAGAGGTTGCATTGAGCCAAGATTGCTGACGCTACACTCCAGCCTGAGCTATGGAGTGAGACTCTGATCCAAAAAAACAAAAAAATTAGTAAAGAGGAAGAAGTAATATTAGATAAACATACCGAATGAATTAAAAAGAAGATAGAAAATAAATGTAAGAGGAGGACAGCATATAAAACTAAAAGTTTAGCAAGGATGACAGACAAAGTTAGTAATCAGAAATTGAGGCCAGGCGCGGTGGCCCACGCCTGTAATCCCAGCATTCTGGGAGGCTGAGGTGGTGGATCACTTAAGGCCAGGAGTTCGAGACCAGCCTGGACAACATGGCGAGACCCCGTCTCTACTAAAAATACAAAAATTAGCCGGGTGTAGTGGTGCACACCTGTAATCCCAGCTACTTGGTAGGCTGAGGTAGGAGAACCGCTTGAACTCGGGAGGTGGAAGTTGCAGTGAGCCGAGACTGGCAGTGCACTCCAGCCTGGGCGACAGAGCGAGACTCCATCTCAAAAAAAAAAAAAAAAAAGAAAATCCATTGTATTTCTGTATGTCAAAACCAGGCAAAAGAAATGTAAAGCTATTATTTACAATATCATCAAAATAGGAAATACCTGGGATAAGAGCTTTTGTGCAGAAAACATACCACCTCATTAGAAGATGTTAAATGTCAGGCTGGGACCCATGTGGTACCTGTAATCCTAGCACTTTGGGAATCCGAGGCGGAGGCGGGAGTATTGCTTTAGTGGAGGAGTTTAAGACCACTCTGGGAAACATGGTGAAACCCTGTCTTTACCAAAAATACAAAAATTAGCTGAGCATGGTGATGTATGCCTGAGTCCCAGCTACTCGAGACGCTGAGGTGGAAGGTTGGCTTGAGTCAGGTAGAAGTCACAGTGAACTGAGGTTGCACCATTGCACTCCAGCCTGAGTGACATGTCTCAAAAAAAAAAAAAAAAAAAATCAAAACCAAAAACAAACCAAAAAAAGCCTCAAAGAATATATTATCTAAATAAATGAGGGGAGGCTGGGTGCAGTAGCTCACGCCCGTAATCCCAGCACTTTGTGAGGCGGAGTCAAGCAGATCCCTTGAGGTCAAGAGTTCGAGACCTGCCTGGCCAACATGGTGAAACCCTGTCTCTGCTGAAAATACAAAAAATTAGCTGGGCATGGTGGCACACACCTGTAGTCCCAGCTACTCGACAGTAAAATAAATAAATGAAGGGATATTCCTTGTTCATAGAAGCCTCAATATTGTAAGCTATCCATTCTTCCCATATTGATTATATGCAATCCTAGTAAAAACCCTGCAGATTTCGTTATTATTGGACACTCCAAGCTGATTCAAGATTTATTATAAAGCACTTATGTGCAGAGACTTAATCAGGAGACCATATAAAAGATTGTTATGTAACACTGATAATTTTCTAGATAAAAGGAAATTTATGGACCTCTAAAATTGTTCTAATGGCAGTAGTTATCATTATGGAAAAAATAAACTGGTACCACACGCACACACCCTACCTGATACCACACACAAAAATCAAATCCAGGTTGGTTAAAGACTAAAATGTGAAAAGCAAAACTTCAAAGTTTCTCTTTAGAAGAAAACGTAGAATATTCTTATGACCTGAAGGTAGGGACTGATTTAAACACAAAGACACAAAAAGCATAATCAATAAAGAATACAAAGTTAAGAGTGTTCACAAAAATATAAAAAAGCGAAGAGACAAGCCATAAACTGAGAGAAGATATTTGCAGTGTTAACATCTAACAAAGGAATAGTGTTCAGAATAAAAATACTTGTATTAACATAATGTTTAAGAAAAATATGTACAGCTTAATAGAAAAATCAGAAAAGGCTTCAATAATTTACAAAAGAAGACACTCAAGTGGCTTATGAATACAGGGAAAAAAACTCAATAACCAAGCACAGGAAAGTAAAAACCATATCATTATGCCATTACCCACCCACTAGATTGGTAAAAGTGTGATACTGTTTATGAGGATGTAGAACAGTAAGTGCTGTCATACACAGCGTGTAGGAGTATAGTAAAACCAATTAAAGAAACAAGTTTGGCCGGGTGCGGCGGTTCACACCTGTAATCCCAGCACTTTGGGTGGCCAAGGTGGACGGATCACAAGGTCAGGAATTTGAGACCATCCTGACCAACCTAGTGAAACCCCGTCTGTACTAAAAATACAAAAATTAGCCAGGCGTGGTGGTGCGTGCCTGTAATCCCAGCTACTCAGGAGGCTGAGGCAGGAGAATTGCTTGAACCCAGGAGGTAGAGGTTGCAGTGAGCCTAGATCACAGCACTGCACTCCAGCCTGGGCAACAGCGAAACTCCATCTCAGACAAAAAAAAAAAAAAAGAAAAAAAAGAAAACCCGCAAGTTTGTCATTACCTGGTGAAGTTGAACATGAACATATCCCACAACCCGGAAATTACACTTTTAAGTATATTCCCAAGAAAACTTATGCACATGTGCACTAGGATACGTGCACAAGAATGTATTGTGGTTTACTTTGTAGTAGCCCCAAACTGTAAACAAGTCAATGAATCCCAGTACTAAGTTGTGTATATTATGCAGTGTAATATTGCACAGCAGTGAAAGTGAAGGAACTACAGGGACACACATTAACATGGATAAATATCAGATACATAATATTTAGTTAAGGGAATACATGCCTTATGATTCAAAAACAGGTAAAATTTACTATGTAATGCCGGGTGTGGTGGCTCATGCCTGTAATATAGCACTTTGGGAGGCCGAGGTGGGCGGATCACTTGAGGTCAGGAGTTCGCGACCAGGCTGGCCAACATGGCAAAACCCTGTCTCTACTAAAAATACAAAAATTAGCTGGTTGTGGTGGCACGTGCTTGTAATCCCAGCTACTCAGGAGACTGAGGCAGGAGAATCGCTTAAACCTGGGAGGCGGAAGTTTCAGTGAGCTGAGATCATGGCACTGTACCTGGGTGATAGAGTCGTCTCAAAACAAAACAAAACAATTAATATGTAATTTAAACATGCATAGGTAGTAAAACTTTTTAAAAAGTGATGTTGTGATTTTTTTGCCAGCCACAAGAATGATTGATAGATATAATCTATTAGAGGCATGCAAGGGCTTCCAAGGTGTTGACAATGTTTTATAAATTTGGGGATTTTTTTGTGTTTTTTTTTTTTTAACAGGGTCTTGCTGTGTTGCCCAGGCTGGAGTTCAGGGGTGTGATCATAGCTCACCACAACCTCAAACTCTTGAATTCCTGGGTTCAAGCAGTCCTCCCACCTCTGTCTCCGGAGGACAAATGTGAACTAGGTATTTACTGTGTGGTTTTGGCAGAGTTGTTTAATATTTTTAATTTTTTTCATTAAAAAATTACTATATTTTAGAGACTAGGTCTTGCCCTGTTACCCAGGCTGAAGTGCAGTGGCACGATCTCAGCTCACTGCAATCTCCGCCTCCCAGGTTCAAGTGATTCTTGTGCCTCAGCCTCCCCAGTACCTGGGATTACAGGTGTGAGCCACCGTGCTTGGCCTTTTGTGTGGTTTTAACAGAGTTGTTTAATGTTTTATAAATTGAATGTATATTTCTTATATGTTCTATATGAAATATTTCACAATAGAACATTTTGAAAATACATTTTGTGAGGTCGAATGGGGAAGAGCAATGATGGAACATTGTTGATTATCCACAATTTTTTTTTTTAATTTTTAGTTTAAGAGATGGCTGTTCATGGGCACAATCACAGTGCACTGCAGCCTCTAACTCCTGGGTTTAAGTGACCCTCTTGCTTTGGCTTCCTGTGTAGCTAGGACTACTATGCCCAGCTCCACAGATATTTTAAATTATCTCATATGTACAATGAGTCCAGGTGCCTGGAACATAGAAGGTGCTAAGATATTTATGGGCCAGGCATGATGGCTCACGCCTGTAATCCCAGCACTTTGGGAGCCTGAGGCACGTGGGTCACCTGAGGTCAGGAGTTCAAGACCAACCTGGCCAACATGGCAAAACACTGTTTCTACTAAAGGTACAAAAATTAGCTGGGCGTGGTGGCGGGTCCCTGTAATCCCAGATACTTAGGAGGCTGAGGCAGGAGAATCACTTGAACTGGGAAGGCGTAGGTTGCGGTGAGCCACGATCACGCCATTCCACTCCAGCCTGGGCAACAGAGCAAGACTCCGTCTCAAAAAAAAAAAAAAAAAAAGATATTTATATTTATGGAAAGAAGGGAGTAATGTGAAATCAGAACCTATTATTAATATTGTGCTTATGATTAAGTTAGAGGTTTAAATAAGACATAACCATGGGAAGATAACATATGCTCTTATAAGGACTTTTTGATAATTATAGGCAGTAAGTGCTATAAACAAATCTGTGAAGAAAGTGGTATTTATGAATATGATAAATAATGAATGATATGATGGCTTTATGTCTTATTTTTATGTCAGATTTTCCAGGTGCCCCGATCCTGTTAATGCCATCGTTTCCTTATCTGTTGTATATTTTTCTTTCAAAATATAACCACATGTCATTTTTGAATGATATGATAAATGCTTGGGGATATCTAGCAGAGGAATTGGTATTTGAAGAAGTACTTGACTAATAATAATATTAATTGCTAACATTTATTGAACATTTAATACACCCTGTTGAGTACTTAATGTATATTAACTCACTGAGTTATCTTCTTAAGAACCATATTTTTTAAAAGGCTACTAGCGGCCAGGTGTGGTAGCTCATGCCTGTAATCCCAGCACTTTGGGAGCTGAGGCGGGTAGATCATGAGGTCAGGAGTACAAGACCAGCCTGGCCAAGATGGTGAAACCCCGTCTCTACTAAAAATGCAAAAATTAGCCGGGTGTGGTGGTGGGCGCCCGTAATCCCAGCTACTTGGGAGGCTGAGGCAGGGAATTGCTTGAACTTCCACCTCAGGAAAACAAAAACAAAAACAAGCAAACAAAAAAACGCTATTAGCTTGACCTTGTAGATGAGGAAGTGAGAGTTAGAGGGGTTGGCAAAGTAATTGTCCATGGTTACACAGCTAGTAAGTGGCAAAGTCGGGGAATACAGGCAGTTAGACCTCAGAGCTTTTGCTCCAGACCACTGTAGTTTATGGTCTCTTTGTGGTTATATTTACAAAGAAAAATAAAGAACAGGTAAAGAAATGATGGCATTAACAGGACCAGGGCACCTGGAAAATCTGATATAAAAATAAGACATAAAGCTAGTAAGATTATTTGGAGCCAGATTTTTTTTTGTTTTGTTTTGTTTGTTTTTTTTGTTTTGTTTTTGAGATGGAGTCTTGCTCTGTCACTCAGGCTGGAGTGCAGTGGCACAATCTCGGCTCACTGCAACCTCCACCTCCCGGGTTCAAGTGATTTTCCTGCTTTAGCCTCCTGAGTAACTGGGCTTACCACACGTGCCATCACACCCGGCTAATTTTTGTATGTTTAGTAGAGACAGGGTTTTACCATGTTGGCTAGGCTGGTTTTGAATTCCTGACCTCAAGTGATCCACCCATCTCGGCCTCCCAAAGTGCTGGGATTACAGGTGTGAGCCACTGTGCCTGGCCAGAAATGCCATCTTTCTAAATTTGCCTTTCTAGTTAAAATCTTTACTTAACATATTTCATAAGTTATCTTCTCTTTTGGATTAGAAAGATACAAGAATCACCATAAATGAAGATGTAACGTTTTAAAAATTAAGTAGATTTCATTTTCTTTTCTTTTTTTCTTTTTTTTTTTGAGACAGAGTCTCACTCTGTCACACAGGGTGGAGTGCAGTGGCACAATCTGGGCTCACTGCAACCTCCACCTCCTGGGTTCAAGCCATTCTCCTGCCTCAGCTGCCCTCCCCACCCCCAGCCGAGTAGGTGGAATTACAGGTGCCCACCACCATGCTAAGCTATTTTTTTTTTCTTTGGAGACAGAGTCTCGCTCTGTGCAATCTTGCTCACTGTAACCTCTGCCTCCTGGGTTCAAGCAGTTCTCCTGCCTCAGCCTCCTGAATAGCTGGGATTATAGGTGCACGCCACCATGCCTGGCTAATTTTTGTATTTTTAGTAGAGACATGTTGGTTAGGCTGGTCTTGCACTCCTGACCTCAAGTGATCCGCCCACCTCAGCTTCCCAAAGTGATAGAATTAACAGTTGTGAGCCATCACGCCCAGCTATTAGATTTCATTTTCTAAAAGAACATGAAAAGTTGAGATGAGATAGATATAGAGGATATTTTAAGTAATTTTTTACATCCATATGGTAGATAACTTTCAGCTATATAGTGCTTTTTTAAAAAGTCCAGTATGAGGCCACATGTGGTGGCTCATGCCTATAATCACAGCACTTTGGGAGGCCGAGGTAGGTGGATCAGTTGAGGTCAGGAGTTCGAGACAAGCCTGGCCAACATGGTGAAACCCCATCTCTCCCCAAAAATACAAAATTTAGCTGTGTGTGATGGTGTGTGCCTGTAGTGCCAATTACTCAGGAGGCTGATGTGGGAGAATCGAACCTGAGAGGCAGACGTTGCAGTGAGCTGAGATGGCACCACTGCACTCCAGTCTGGGCAACAGAGTGAGATCCTATCTCAGAAAAAAAAAAAAAAAAAGTCCAGTATGAGTTAGTAAGTGCTACATAGTAGTGACATTGTATTCAACAGGTGAAACAACTGGTCATTTAGTACATAGTTTATTTTCTTGTGTGGGTCAAGAACTTGTGATTGAAACCCAGTCCCTTACAATATTAGAAGTAAATACATTCTCACTCTTAGACTCCTGAAACAGACACATAAATTCTCAGAGTTCTAAGTCTTCATTCATTTTGGTCTTTCTTTTTTTTTTTTTTTTTTTTTTTTTTGAGACGGAGTCTTGCCAGGCTGGAGTGCAGTGGTGTGATCTTGGCTGACTGCAACCTCCGCCTCCCAGGTTCAAGCGATTCTCCTGCCTCAGCCTCCCAAGTAGCTGGGACTATAGGCATGTGCTGCCATGCCCAGCTAATTTTTGTATTTTTAGTAGAGACAGGATTTTACCATGTTGGCCAAGATGGTCTTGATCTCTTAACCTCGTAACCTGCCCGCTTTGGCCTCTCAAAATTCTGGATTACAGGCGTGAGCCACCACGCCCGGCCTCATTTTGGTGTTTCTAAGAAGGCAGAGAGCTGACTTTCATTGCCTTGGGCCTTCATAACACATGGGAATCTGGGCAAAAGGGGGTGTTAGTTTCTATTGTTATAAAAATTTTTGAGGTAGCTATGTGAAAGTTGGCAAGTCATAGTGACAAGGCTTCCTTCAGATTATACAGGTTAGAAAAGTCCATTCATCTCTAAAATGCCAGACATAAAGGTACATGGATACTTTAATATAGTACAAAGAATATACAATAGAGTTTTAAGGAGTTAAGGCACAGTGGTTATGGTAATCTTGATCCAAATATAGTATTTTGTTTCCTTTTTAGATTACAGTGTATCTGCAAACTCCAGAATAGTTATTGTCACAGCAGGTGCAAGGCAGCAGGAGGGAGAAACTCGCCTTGACCTGGTCCAACGTAATGTGACTATCATGAAATCAATAATTCCTGCCATAGTCCACTATAGTCCTGATTGTAAAATTCTTGTTGTTTCAAATCCAGGTGAGTCTTCTCTCCTACCTTCTATTGCATAAGGATGATCTTTCCATACCATTCCCTTAAAATAATCAACTTCATTGAGGTAACATTTATGTACAATAAATTGCACTCATTTAAAGTATATAATGCAATGAGTTTTGATAAAAGTAATCACTCATGAAACTACCACCATGATCAGGATACAAAACATTTCAGTTACCTCTGAAAGTTTTCTTGTGCCTCTTTGCAGTTCATCTCTCATTCTGCCCTGGCCCCAATTTCTGGAATTTTATATGAATGGAATCATGCTGAATGTAATTTTTTCTACCTGACTTCTTTAACCCAGCATAATTATTTTGGGATTCATCCATATTATTGAGTGTATCATATTCCTTTTTTAGTGCCAAAGTATTCTTTTGTTTATACATTTTTCTTTTTTTCTTTTTTTTTTTTTTTTTTTGAGATGGAGTCTCACTCTGTCCCCCAGGTAGGAGTGCAGTGGTGTAATCTTGGCTCAGTGTAACCTCTGCCTCCCAGGCTCAATTGATCCTCCCACCTCAGGCTCTGCAGTAGCTGGGACCACAGGCATGTCCCACCACACCCAGCTAATTTTTGTATTTTTGGTAGAAGTGGGGTTTCACCATTTTGTCCAGGCTGGTCTGGAACTCCTAAGCTCAGGCAGTCTACTCGCCTTGGCCTCCCAAAGTGCTGGGATTACAGATGTGAGCCACTGCACCCAGCCATTATTTATACATTTAAATTGCTATTTTATTCATGTGTTTTTTGTTTATTCATCTGTTGAAACATATTGAGGTTATTTCCAGTTTTGGACTATTATGAATGAAACTAATATCATAATTTGTGTGTAAGTATTTGTGTGGTCATATGTCTTTATTTCTCTTGGGTAAATACCTGGGAGTAACATAGGTAGGTTATATGGTAGGTACATGTTTAGCTCTATCAGATATTACCAAACCGGTTGGGCATTGTGGCTCATGCCTGTAATCCTAGCACTTTAGGAGGCTGAAGCAGAAGGATGGCTTGAACCTAGGAGTTTGAGACCAGTGTGGGCAACATGTACAACCTTGTCTGTACATAAAATAAAGTAAAAAAGCTGGGTATGAAGATTGTGTAAGCCTGAGAGGTCTAGGCTGCAGTGAGCTGTGGTTGTGCCACTGCACTCCAGCCTGAGTGGCAGAGTGAGACCTTGTCTCAAACAAACAAACAAACAAACACAAACAGAAACAAACAACCAAAAAAGAAAAAAAAAAAAGTTTTAAATTTTAGCCAATCCAGGCCAGGCATGGTGGCTCACACCTGTAATACCAGCAACACTTTGGGAGCCTAAGGCAGGTGGATTACCTGAGGTCAGGAGTTCAAGACTAGCCTGGCCAACATAGTGAAACCCCATCTCTACTAAAAATACAAAAATTAGCCGGGCATGGTGGCAGCCGCCTTTAATCTCAGCTACTTGGGAAGCTGAGGCAGGAGAATCACTGGAACCCTGGAGGTGGAGGTTGCAGTGAGCCGAGATCACGCCAGTGCACTCCAGCCTGGGTGACGAGAGCCAGACTCTGTCTCTAAATAAATAAATAAATGAATAAGGCAGGTGCGGTGGCTTACGCCTATAATCCCAGCACTTTGGGAGGCTGAGGTGGTGGACCGCTTGAGGTCGGGAGTTTGAGACCAGCCTGACCAACATATAGAAACCCCATCTCTATTAAAAATACAAAATTAGCCAGGTGTGTGGTGGTGCATGCCTGTAATTCCAGCCACTCAAGAGGCTGAGGCAGGAAAATCACTTGAACCTGGGAGGTGGAAGTTGTGGTGAGTCGAGATGGTACCATTGCACTCCGGCCTGGGCAACAAGAGTGAAACTCTGTCTCAAAAAATAAAAATAAAAATAAATAAATAAAATAAAATAAAATAAATTTTAGCCAATCCAGTATCATTGTGTGTGTTTGTGTGTGTGTGTGTGTGTTTGTTTTGTTTTGTTTTGTTTTTTGTTTTTGAGATGGAGTCTTTCTGTGTCTCCCAGGCTGGAGTGCAGTGGCATGACCTTGGCTCACCGCAACCTCCCTGTTGCAGGTTCAAGTGATTGTCCTGTTCAGCCTCCCATTTCGCTGGGATTTCAGGTGCACACCACCACGCCTGGCTAGTTTTTGTATTTGTAGTTTTAGTAAAGACGAGGTTACACCATGTTGGCCAGGCTGGTCTCAAACTCCTGACCTCAGGTGATCTGCCTGTCTTAATCTCCCAAAGTGCTGGGATTACAGGCATGAGCCACTGCGCCCAGCTAGGGTTTTCAAGGTAAATGATCATATCGTCAGCAAACAGGGATAGTTTGACTTCCACTTTACCAGTTTGGATGTCCTTTATTTCTTTCTCTTGTCTGATTGCTCTGGCTAGGACTTCCAGTAGTATGTTGAAGAAGAGTGGTGAGAGTGGGTATCCTTGTCTTGTTCTTGTTCTCAGAGGGAATGTTTTCAACTTTTCCCCCATTCAGTATTATATTGGCTGTGGGTTTGCTATATATGGCTTTTTTTTTTGAGACGGAGTCTGGTGCGATCTCGGCTCACTGCAACCTCTACCTCCCGGGTTCAAGCAATTCTCCTGTCTCAGCCTCCCAAGTAGCTGGACCACAAGTGCACATTACCACACTCAGCTATTTTTTGTATTTTTAGTAGAGACAGAGTTTCACCATATTGGCCTGGCTGGTCTTGAACTCCTGACCTCAGGTGATCCACCCGCCTCGGCCTCCCAAAGTGCTGGAATTACAGGTGCGAGCCACCATGCCCGGCCCATAGATGGCTTTTATTCCATTAAGGTATGTCCCTTGTATGCTGATTTTGCTGAGGGTTTTAATCATGAAGGGATGCCGGATTTTGCTGAATGGTTTTTCTGCATCTATTGAGATGATCATGTGATTTTTGTTTTTAATTCTGCTTATGTAGTATATCACATTTATTGACTTGTGTATGTTGAACCATCCCTGCATCCCTGGTAGGAAACCCACTTGATCATGGTGGATTATCTTTTTGACATGTTGTTGGATTCGGTTAGCTAGTATTTTGTTAAGGATTTTAACATCTATGTTCATGAAGGATATCGGTCTGTAGTTTTCTTTTTTGATTGTGTCCCTCCCTGGTTTTGGTATTAGGGTGATACTGGTGATAGAATGAATTAGGGAAGGTTCCTTCTTTCTCTGTCTTGTGGAATAGTGTCAAAAGGATTGGTACCAATTCTTCTTTGAGTGTCTGGTAGAATTCTGCTGTGAATCTGTCTGGTCCTGGACTTCTTTTTGTTGGTAATTTTTAATTACCATTTCATTCTCGCTGCTTGTTATTGGTCTATTCAGGGTATCTAATTATTCCTGATTTAAGCCAGGAAGGTTGTATATTTCCAGGAATTTATCCATCTCTTCTAGGTTTTCTAGTTTATGTGCGCAAAGGTGTACATAGTAGCCTTGAATGATCAGTGGTGTCAGCTGTAATATCTCCTGTTTCATTTCTTTTTTTTTTTTTTTTTTTTTTGAGACGGAGTCTGGCTCTGTAGCCCAGACTAGAGTGCAGTGGCCGGATCTCAGCTCACTGCAAGCTCCGCCTCCCGGGTTCACGCCATTCTCCAGCCTCAGCCTCCCGAGTAGCTGGGACTACAGGCGCCCGCCACCTCGCCCGGCTAGTTTTTTTTTGTATTTCTTAGTAGAGACGGGGTTTCACCGTGTTAGCCAGGATGGTCTCGATCTCCTGACCTCGTGATCCACCCGTCTCGGCCTCCCAAAGTGCTGGGATTACAGGCTTGAGCCACCGCGCCCGGCCCTCCTGTTTCATTTCTTAATGAGGTTATTTGGATTTGCTCTTCTTTTTTTTTTGAAACGGAGTTTTGCTCTTTCACCCAGGCTGGAGTGTAAGGGCGCAATTTCGGCTCAGTGCAACCTGTGCCTCCCAGGTTCAAGTGATTCTCCCACCTCAGCCTCCCGAGTAGCTGGGATTACAGGTGTCTGCCACCATGCCCAGCTAATTTTTTTATTTTCAGTAGAGATGAGATTTCATCACGTTGGCCAAGCTCGTCTGTAACTCCTGACCTCAGGTGATCCACCCGTCTTGTCTCCCAAAGTGCTGGGATTACAGGTGTGAGCCACTGCACCCGGCCTGCTCTCTTCTTTTCTTGGTTAATCTTGCTAATAGTCTATCAATTTTATTTATCTTTTCGAAGAACCAACTTTTTGTTTCATTTATCTTTTGTATTTTTTTGTTTCAATTTCATTTAGTTCTGCTCTGATCTTGGTTATTTCCTTTCTTCTGCTGGGTTTGGGTTTGGTTTGTTCTTGTTTCTCTAGTTCCTTGAGGTGTGACCTTAGATTGTCTGTTTATGGTCTTTCAGACTTTTTGATGTAGGCACTTAGGGCTATACACTTTCCTCTTAGCATCACCTTAGCTGTATCCCAGTGGTTTTGATAGGTATCATTACTGTCATTCAGTTAGAAGAATTTTTAATTTCTTTTTTTTTTTTTTTTTTTTTTGAGACGGAGTCTCACTCTGTAGCCCAGGCTGGAGTGCAGTGGCCGGATCTCAGCTCACTGCAAGCTCCGCCTCCCGGGTTCATGCCATTCTCCGGCCTCAGCCTCCCGAGTAGCTGGGACTACAGGCGCCCGCCATCTCGCCCGGCTATTTTTTGTATTTCTTAGTAGAGACGGGGTTTCACTGTGTTTGCCAGGATGGTCTCGATCTCCTGACCTCGTGATCCGCCCATCTCGGCCTCCCAAAGTGCTGGGATTAGAGGCTTGAGCCACCGCGCCCGGCCGAATTTTTAATTTCTATCTTGATTTCATTTTTGACCCAATGCTTATCCAGTAGCAGGTTATTTAATTTCCATGTATTTGCGTAGTTTGGAAGGTTCCTTTTGGAGTTGATTTCCAGTTTTATTCCACTGTGGTCTGAGAGTGCTTGATATAATTTCAATTTTCTTAAATTTATTGAGGCTCGTTTTATGGCCTATCATATGGTCTATCTTGGAGAAAGTTCCATGTGCTGTTGAATAGAATGTGTATTCTGTGGTTGTTGGATGAAATGTGCTGTATATATCTGTTAAATACATTTGTTCCAGGGTATAGTTTAAATCCACTGTTTCTTTGTTGACTTTCTGTCTTGATGACCTGTCTATTGCTGTCAGAGGAGTATTGAAGTCCCCTACTATTATTGTGTTGCTGTCTATCTTGTTTCTTAGGTTTATTAGTAAATGTTTTATAAATTTGGGAGCTCCAGTGTTAGGTGCATATATGTTTAGGACTGTGACATTTTCCTGTTGGAAGAGCCCTTGACTATTATATAATGTCCCTCTTTGTCTCTTTTAACCACTGTTGTTTTAAAGTTTGTTTTGTCTAATACAAGAATCGCTACCCCACCTCGCTTTTGGTGTCCATTTGCATGAAATGCCTTTTTCCACCCCTTTAAGTTTATGTGAGTCCTTGTATGTTAGGTGAGTCTCCTGAAGACAGGAGATGGTTGGTTAGTTCTTATCCATTCTGCAGTTCTGTATCTTTTAAGTGGAGTATTTAGGCCATTTACATTCAGTGTTAGTATTGAAATGCGAGATACCATTGTATTCATCGTGCTTTTCATTGCCTGTGTACTTTGGGTTTTTGTTTGTTTGTTTTTGCATTTTAACTTGTGTTTTTGTTTTATAGGTCCTGTGTGATTTATGCTTTAAGGAAGTTCTGGGCCGGGCTCAGTGGCTTATGCCTGTAATCCCAGCATTTTGGGAGGCCATGGTGGGCGGATCACCTGAGGTCAGGAGTTCAAGACCAGCCTGCCCAACATAGTGAAACCCTGTCTCTACTAAAAACGCAAAAATTAGCTGGGCTTGGTGGTGGGCACCTGTAGTCCCAGCTACTCGGTAGGCTGAGGCAGGAGAATTGTTTGAACCTGGGAGGCAGAGGTTGCCACAAGCTGAGATCATGCCACTGCACTCCAGCCTGGGCGACAGAGTGAGACTCATCTCAAAAAAAGGAAAGAAATAAATTTAAAAAAAAAAAGAGGTTCTGTTTTGATGTGTTTCCAGGATTTGTTTCAAGATTTAGAGCTCCATTTAGCAGTTCTTATAGTGGTGGCTTGGTAGTGGCAAATTCTCTCAGCATTTGTTTGTCTGAAAATGACTGTATCTTTCCTTCATATATGATTCTTAGTTTCACTGGATACAAAATTCTTGGCTGATAATTGTTTTGTTTGAGGAGGCTGAAGATAGGGCCCCAATCCCTTCTAGGTTGTAGGGTTTCTGCTGAGAAATCTGCTGTTAATTTGATAGGTTTTCCTTTATAGGTTACCTGGTACTTTTCTGTCTCACAGCTCTTAAGATTCTTTCCTTTGTCTTAACTTTGGGTAACCTAATGACAGTGTGCTAAGCAAAGATCTTTTTGTGATGAATTTCCCAGGTGTTCTTTGTGCTTCTTGTATTTGCATGTCTAGGTCTCTAGCGAGGCCAGGGAGGTTTTCCTTGATTATCTCCCCAAATACCAAATATGTTTTCTAAGCTTTTAGAATTGTCTTCTTCCTCAGGAACACTGATTATTCTTAGGTTTGGTTGTTTATCGTAATCCCAGACGTCTTGGAGGCTTTGTTCATACCTTCTTATTCTTTTTCTTTGTCTTTGTTGGATTGGGTTAATTTGAAGACCTTATATTCGAGCTCTGAATTTCTTTCTTCTACTTGTTCAATTCTATTGCTGAGACGTTCCAGAGCATTTCACAAATCTAAAAGTGTGTCCAAAGTTTCCTGAATTTTTGATTGTTTTTTCTTTAAGCTACTTATTTAGGTGACTATTTCTCCCTTCACTTCTTGTATCATTTTTTGGATTTCCTTGCATTGGGCTTCACCTTTCTCTGGTCCCTCCCTGATGAGCTTAATAGCTAACCTCCTGAATTATTTTTCAGGTAAACCAGGGATTTCTTCTTGGTTTGGATCCATTTCTGTTGAACTAGTGTGATTTTTGGGGGGGTGTTGACGAATCTTATTTTGTTACATTACCAAGGTTGCTTTTCTCGTTCCTTCTTAGCCTCACAAGTAGCTGGGAATGTGAGTGTGTGCCACCATGTCTGGCTAATTTTTGTATTTTTTGGTAGAGACTGTTTCACCATGTTGGCCAGGCTGGTTTCAAAGTCTTGGCCTCAGGTGATCCACCCACCTAAGCCTCCTAAAGTGCCGGGGTTACAGGCATGAGCCCCCACATCTGGCCGGTGATTTGCTTCACTTTGTAGTATATCTGTATTTGACTCTAAAACAATTCATCTATCTGTTCAGGAAAAAAATTTGTTTTAAGTTACACTGAATCTTTTTCTAACATGAAATTTTTCTTCTTAGTGGATATTTTGACATATATAGTCTGGAAGATAAGTGGCTTGCCTATAACTCGTGTAATTGGAAGTGGTTGCAATTTAGACTCTGCCCGTTTCCGTTACTTAATTGGAGAAAAGTTGGGTGTCCACTCCACAAGCTGCCATGGTTGGATTATTGGAGAACATGGTGATTCTAGCGGTAAGTATAAATCTATTATTATTATGTGACTACCCTTCTTATCTCTAATAATGCTTATTTCCTTTAAAGTTTTTTTTCCTGATATTAATATAGTTGTATAAGTTTCATTTTGTTGGTACTTTCCTGGTGTAACTTTTACTGTTCCTTTACTTTCAATCTTTTGCATCATTGATTTAGCTATCTTTCATAAAATAGTCCACAAAACATATAGCTGTTTTAAAGTCAATATGAGTGTTTCTCTTATCTGTAATACATTTTTATTTATTGTGTTTTTTTAAAACAGCTTTATTAAGACATAATTCATGATATGGTTTGGATCTGTGTCCCTGCCCAAATCTCATGTTGAATTGTAATCTCCAGTGTGGGAGCTGGGGCCTGGTGGGAGGTGGTTGGATCATGGAGGCAGGTTCTCATGGTTTAACACCATCCGACTTGGTACTGTTTTCACAATAGTGAGTTCTCGTGAGGTCTGGTTGTTTAAAAGTATGTGGCACCACCCCCCTCTCTCCCTCCTTCTCCTGCTGTAGCCATATAAGACACTCCTGCTTCCCCTTCACCTTCTTCCGTGATTGAAAGTTTCCTGAGACCTCCCAGGAAGCCAAGCAGATGCCAGCATTGTGCTTCCTGTACAGCTTGCAGAATTGTGAGCCAGTTAAATCTCTTTTCTTTGTAAGTTGCCCAGTCTTAGGTATTTCTTTATAGCAATGTGAGAATTGACTAATACAATTCACATACCATAAAATTCAACCAGCAAAATATAGAATTCTTGAGTTTCTGATGTATTCACAGGGTGAATCAGAAATATAACATCACCACAATCTAAATACAGAATATTTTCATCAGCCCAAAATGAAATCCACATTCTTTCCACTACCCTAGCCCCAGGCAACCACTAATCTACTTTCTCACTCTGTATATTTATTTATTCCAGAGTTTTCATGTAAATGAAATAATATGTGATTTTAACTCTTGAGGCCACACCAACCTCTCTTTTTAAACACTTAGTCTCTGCTACATGGTTAGAACTTTATACTTTTTACAGTGTTCCTTAATTGTGTCATGTATGTAAATCTTCTTTCCATCATGGCAATAAACCAATTCAGAATAAAGACCATTTGTTCAAACATTCGTTCATTTATTCAAAACATTTAAAGTGCTCTTTTCTTTGTAATCTAAGAGCTATAATGTAACAAATACTTTGATTTGATTTGGACAAATATTTCTTCAACCAGAGCCTTACTTTGACCCTGTTGGCTTGTGGTATTATCCTAACACAGTTATTTTTCCTGAAGGTCATTAAAACTAATTTTCTCTGGTATATTTTAATTTCTCATATTTAATATTCTATAACTTTATTTTTAGAAAACAGTATATTCTGATTAGTATTAATTTGAACATATTTAGTATTCTATTTAGCATGATTTTTCTGTTTCCTTTCTCTTTTTGTGCTTTCTATTGGATCTACTTTCTTTAATTTCCTCTAATACTTTGGATTATACACTTACCTTGTAAATGGTTATCTGTAAATTTTTAACATTAATACTTGATCTCAGATGATAAATTTATTGACTGTCCTTTGGGATATACAAAGATCTGGGGGTTTTTTTTGTTTTTTTTTTTTGAGACAGAGTTTTGCTCTTGTTGGGCAGGCTGGAGTGCAATGACGCGATCTCAGCTCACCGCAACCTTCGCCTCCTGGGTTCAAGCAATTCTCCTGCCTCAGCCTCCTGAGCAGCTGGGATTACAAGCATGTGCCACCACACCCAGCTAATTTTGTATTTTTAGTAGAGACAGGGTTTCACCATGTTGGTCAGGCTGTTCTCGAACTCCTGACCTCAGGTGATCCACCCGCCACAGCTTCCCAAAGTGTTGGGATTACAGGCATGAGCCACTGTGCCGGGTCCCGATAATACAAAGATCTTAGAATGCTTTTAGTTTGATCATCCTCTTTTTTATGATGTTGACTATCTTCTTTCTGTCATACATGTAATTATTAATTCCTTTTCTGTACCCATACTGTTCTTATATCCCTCAAACTAGTTATAATTATTGTTAATAGTTAATACTTGTTTCGATTCAAGTACAGGTTTGCCAGTTGTGTTGCTTATCTTTATTTTCTCCATCTAACTTCTTCACCTGGGTTCAATTTACTTCTTCCTGAACTCTATCCTATTGGTGGTGTTTATATGACTGTTTTAGTCTCACCTTATTCTGGAATGACAGGTTAGTTGGATGTGAGACTCCAGATTGACAGTTATTCCTCCCTGGCTCTTTTTTACTATTGAGAAGTATAGTATTAATTTGGTATTCTTTTCCCTCTAATTGTTTATATTTTATCAGTTCTTTTCTTTGTTTATACTGCATTTGGCATATTGCTTAAAAATATGTATGTTGCTTAAAAATGCCTCCTATACCACACAATTATAAATAAATTCTACTACATATTTTCTAACAACTTTATAATTTTATTTCTTACATTTCCCTCTTTTATGCATTTGAAACCTATTTTTATGTATGGTGTAAGGTGGTGTTTTAGGCCTTTTTTTGTTGCGGTAAAGAAATACCTGGCCAGGGCCAGGTGCGGTGGCTCACGCCTGTTATCCCAGCACTTTGGGAGGCTGAGGTGGGCGGATCACAAAGTCAGGAGATGGAGACCATCCTGGCTAACACGGTGAAACCCCATCTCTACTAAAAATACAAAAAGTTAGCCGGGCACGGTGGCGGGTGCCTGTAGTCCCAGCTACTCGGGAGGCTGAGGCTGGAGAATGGCGTGAGCCTGGGAGACGGAGCTTGCAGTGAGCCGAGATCGTGCCACTGCATTCTATCCTGGGCGACAGAGTGAGACTCTGTCTCAAAAAAAAAAAAAAAAAAAAAAAAGAAAAGAAAGAAAAAGAAATACCTGACAAGGAGTCGTGGCTCATGCCTGTAATCCCAGCACTTTTGGAGGCCAAGGCATGTGGATCACTTGAGGCCAGGAGGTTAAGACCAGCCTGGCCAACATAGCAAAACCCATCTCTACTAAAAATACAAAAAAACGCTGGGTGTGGTGACACACACCTGTAATCCCACCTGCTTGGGCGGCTGAAACAGAAGAATCCCTTGAATCTGGGAGGTGGAGGTTGCAGTGAGCCAAGATCAAACCACTACGCTGCAGCCTGGATGAAAAAGACAAAAAAAAAGAAATACCTGAGGCTGAGTAATTTGTAAAGAAAAGAGGTTTAATTTAGCTTGTGCTTCTGCAGGTTGTACAGGCATGACTCCAAGATATGCTCTTGATGAGGGCCTCAGGAAGCTTGCAATCATGGCAGAAAGCAAAGGAGGAGTAGATGTGTCATATGGTGAGGGCGGAAACAAGAGAGAGAGAGGAGGTGCCATACGCTTTTAAACAACCAGATCTCACATGAACTCAGAGTGAAAACTCACTCATCAACGGGGGATGATGCTAAGCTATTCATGAGGGATCAGCGCCCATGATCAGACACTTCCCACCTCCAATGCTAGGGGTTATATTTCAACATGACATTTGGAGGGGACAAACATCTGAACCATGTCAAGTGGCAAACCTAACTTAAAAAGATAACATGGAATTCAAACTCCTGATGCAATATTGGGAAGAAGAGTTTATTTTAACATCTGTATTTTTTAGTGCCCTTATGGAGTGGGGTGAATGTTGCTGGTGTTGCTCTGAAGACTCTGGACCCTAAATTAGGAACAGATTCAGATAAGGAACACTGGGAAAATATCCATAAACAAGTTATTCAAAGGTAATAGTTCCTGTTAAGTTTCTTAATGCCTTAATAATCAGTCTTAAGAATACGTATCACAGACAAAAATCAAATAGTTGATCTTTGCCTTTTGTGAGATAAATAACTCCAGTCTTCTGAAAATCACTAAATTCAGACTTATACATAGCTTTCTTTTTGGGGGCATTTGTCAAAAAGAAAAAGTACTTATTATTTCACAACTCATATATTTGAGAGTAATAAAAGCATAGTGATTATGACAATGGACTTTGGAGCCAGGTTGTCCAGGTTTGAAACCTTCATCATTTATTAGTGATATGATATTGGGAAATTACTTAAAATATCAGAAGTTGTTTACTCATCTTCAAAATGGGGATAATTATAGAACCTACTTTACAGGGCTACTATAGAGAGTAAATAAGTTAGTACTATTTTATGTAAAATGCTAGAACCATGCCAAGAACTTATTAAATGTTCATCATTTGACTAGATGAAACATTAAGCTAATGCAGATGGTCAGAAATCAATATGGTTTTCTTATAAGTGAAGCATCTGACTCCATATGTATTAGCCTTAACAGCACGCAGGATTATTCTTCATGCTTTAGTCAAGAGTCAAGTTACATATTAATAGAAGTTATAGAACTTAAAAATTGGCTGGGTGGGGGGTGGCTCACACCTGTAATTCCAGCACTTTGGGAGGCCAAGGCGGGTGGATCACCTGAGGTCAGGAGTTCGAGACCAGCCTGACCAACATGGTAAAACCCTGTATCTAAAAATACAAAAATTAGCTGGATGTGTTGATGGGTGCCTGTAATCCCAGGTACTTGGGAGGCTGAGGCAGGAGAATCGCTGGAACCCAGGAGGCAGAGGTTGCAGTGAGCCAAGACAGCGCCATTGCGCTCCAGCATGGGTGACAAGAGTGAAACTCCATCTCAAAAAAAAAGTTAAAAATCACTTTTGGATGTTCACAGCTTGGAATATTGAACTTAACAAAAACCACAAGTCTACTATATGTATACTTATGATAAAAACCCTACAAAAATGTGTAAGAGACTGGGCGTGGTGACTCACGCCTATAATCCCAACACTTTGGGAGGCCAACGTGGGCAGATCACCTGAGGTCAGGAGTTCGAGACCAGCCTGGCCAACATGGTGAAACCCGTCTCTACTAAAAAAATAAATAAATAACAAAAATTAGCCAGGTGTGGTGGTGTGTGCCTGTAATCCCAGCTACTTGGGAGGCTGAGCCATGAGAATTGCTTGAACCCAGGAGGCGGAGGTTGCAGTGAGCCAAGATTGTGCCACTGCACTCCAGCCTGGGCAACAAAGCAAGACTCTGTCTCAGAAAAAAATAAATAAATAAATAAAACAAAATAATAGGCTGGGTGTAGTGGCTCATGCCTGTAATCCCAGCATTTTGGGAGACCGAGGTGGGCCGATCATGAGGTCAGGAGATCAAGACCATCCTGGCCAATATGTTGAAACTCTGCCCCTACTAAAATGCAAAAAAAAAAAAAAAAAAAATTAGCCGGCTCTGGTGGTGCGCACCTGTAATCCCAGCTACTTAGGAGGCTGAGGCAGGAGAATCGCTTGAACCCGGAAGGCAGTGGTTACAGTGAGCTGAGATCTCACAACTGCACTCCAGGCTGGTGACAGAGCAAGACTCTGTCTCAAAGAAAACAAACAAACAAACAAGTAAAATAAAATAATAATAAAACAAAAATATGTAAGAATTAGGGCAGAGACTAAAAAGTCACATAATATAACAAAAAAGTGATCATGGGTGAGTTTTTATTCTCTTAAATGCCTTTTAGTTTTAAAAGTTTATATTATTTTATTTTTGGTTATAAAAAGTAACATGGCAATGTGTATGAGTACAGAGCTTCAGTTTGGGAAGATGAAAACATTTGAGAGAGGATAGTGGTAATGACTGCACAGCAGTGTTAATGTACTTAATGCCACTAAACTTTATACTTAAAAAATTGTTAAGATGATAAATTTTACCACAGTTAAAAAAGCAGTTAAGGCTGGGTGCAGTGGCTGACATCTGTAATCCCAACACTTTGGGAGGCTGAGGTAGGAGGATTGTTTGAGGCCAGGAGTTTCAGATCAGCTGGGGCAACAGAGTGAGATCATGTCTCCACAAAAAATTTTTAAAAATTAGCCAGGCATGGTAGTATGCCTGTAGTCCCAGCTACTGGGGTACCTGAGGCAGGAAGATCACTTGAGCTCAGGAGTTTTAGGCTCAATTCAAACTAGCAGAGGTATGATCATACCACTGCACGCTAGCCTGGACAGCAAAGATCCTATCTCTCTAAAAAAAAATTAAAATTAAAATTAAAAAAATTAAAAAATTAACTAGGTGTGGTGTTGCATACCTGTAGTCTTAGCTACCTGGGAGGTTGAGATGGGAGGATTACTTGAGCCCAGGAATGCCAGGTTGCAATGAACAATGATAGTCCACTGCATTTCAACCTGGGCAACAGAGTGAGACCTTGTCTCTTAAATAAAACAAAAACAAAAACCCAAACAACAACAATATTAAAAGTATATAGCCACTAATTGTTGTCTGAAATTCAGACTGTCCAACTCACAGGACATAATAGGTTTTCACCTAGCATTAAGTTTATCTAGCATGGTGAAAGGATACCAGGAAGAAAACACAGTATAGCATATCAGTATCTTCTTTAGAAGGTATTTCAGTGTGGCCGGGTGTGTTGGCTTATGCCTGTAATCCCAGCACTTTGGGAGGCTGAGGTGTGTAGATCACTTCATAAGGTCAGAAGTTTGAGACCAGCCTGGCGCAACATGGTGAAACCCTGTCTCTATTGAAAATACAAATTTTAGCTGGGCTTGGTGGCAGGCGCCTGTAATCCCAGCTATTCGGGAGGCTGAGGCATCACTTGAACCCGGGAGGTGGAGGTTGCTGTGGGCTGAGATCACACCGCTGCACTCCAGCCTGGGTGACAGAGGGAGACTCCGTCTAAAAACAAAACAAAACAAAACAACAGTATTACAATGCTTAGGTGTAGCTTCTAGGCCCTGTCACTGCATGGGGCACACTCAATTATAAAGGAGGAAGCTGACATGGGGGCAGACTTCCCCAAGACAGGAAAGTGGCTGCCTTTGTTCTCAATGTTTTTTGTTTGTTTGTTTGTTTGTTTTTAACTGCAAAAGAAGGAAATTCTCAACAGTTCTTATGTGCACTTCTTGTCACATAGCCCTCAGGGTCTGCATACTTGATCCCAGCCCTGCTAGTCCTGATACAACGCACAAATCAATGGTTTCATAAAATCCAGTGCTGACAACCTAGTTCTGTTATAGTTAATAGTCCACATTTTTCTTAACTAATTTTTATGTCTAGAAAACTATATTGCCTGGGCCGGGCGCGGTGGCTCAAGCCTGTAATCCCAGCATTTGGGAGGCCGAGACGAGCGGATCACGAGGTCAGGGGATCGAGACCATCCTGGCCTACACGGTGAAACCCCATCTCTACTAAAAAATACAAAAAACTAGCCGGGCGAGGAGGCGGGCGCCTGTAGTCCCAGCTACTCGGGAGGCTGAGGCAGGAGAATGGCGTCAACTCGGGAGGCGGAGCTTGCAGTGAGCTGAGATCCGGCCACTGTGCTCCAGCCTGGGTGACAGAGCGAGACTCCGTCTCAAAAAAAAAAAAAAAAAAAGAAAACTATGTTGCCTGAACTCAAACTCAAGGTTATCTTCCCAGTTACTTCTGGCTTTTTTGAAAGGGCTCATATCCCTTTACCCTTGGTACCTTTCCATGACCTCAGATTATTATCTTTGTATCATATATTCTTCAGAGTTCATTTGACAAACATTTCTTCGATATCTTATAAATAGAAAAAGACAAGTTAGTACATCTACAACCACTAGAATCTATAAGATACAGTAGTTAAACAGAATCTCTCACAATGTTTTGGTAATTCTTAACCAACTAGACTGTCTTTTCTCCCTCTCTGTCATTTACTATCACTTGTGTCTTATTAAAGGTATTGATACACACTTTTAATCACATGTTTTATCGCTCGCTCTTTTTTTTTTTTTTTTTTTTTTGAGACAGAGTCTTGCTCTGTTGCCCAGGCTGGAGTGCAGTGGTACACTTTTGGCTAACTGCAACCTCTGCCTCCTGGGTTCAAGCAATTCTCGTGCCTCAGCCTCCCGAGTAGCTGGGACTACAGGAGCGCACCACCACACCTGGCTAGTTTTTGTATTTTTAATAGAGACGGGGTTTCACCATGTTGGCCAGGCTGGTCTCAAACTCCTGACCTCAGGTGATCTACCCACCTTGGCCTTCCAAAGCCACCACGCTTGCCCTGTTTTTATATTTCTTTTTTTTTTTTTTTTTCTTTTTTTTTTTT
>NC_037682.1:46987816-46993812 GCF_003255815.1 Theropithecus gelada | reverse complement strand
GCCCAGGTTGGAGTGCAGTGGCCGGATCTCAGCTCACTGCAAGCCCCGCCTCCCGGGTTCACACCATTCTCCTGCCTCAGCCTCCCAAGTAGCTGGGACTACAGGCGCCCGCCACCTCGCCCGGCTAATTTGTTTTTTGTATTTTAGTAGAGACGGGGTTTCACCGTGTTAGCCAGGATGGTCTCGATCTCCTGACCTCGTGATCCGCCCGTCTCGGCCTCCCAAAGTGCTGGGATTACAGGCTTGAGCCACCGCGCCCGGCCCTGTTTTTATATTTCTAAAGCAAATGTATTTCTTCTTTTGGCCAAACTATTTCCATAAGTATCACATCAATCGAAAGTTTTAGGTCAGTTTACCAGAATACCTTTTACTTTGGTAATCATTTTGGTATGTTTTATTTTCTTAAATTCTCTTAAGGGAACCTACAAATGCTTTGTTTCACCAAAAAGCTTTGAATGAGAGGTTAAATTAATCCCTAGAAAACACAATATGTATTAATATTACGGTATCTTTTCCTATCCTTCTAAAAAAAAATGTCCCTTATCCCCATATATTTTCAGCTATAGGGGCCAGGAGACCAGTCTCCAATAAATGCAGGGATCTAACTGGTCTGGAGGCACATCCGTACGCCTCACCCACTAAGGAATCTGTGTTAACCAATAGTGGTTTCCAAGTGTTATGGAGCAGTCCATCTACCTCCTGTAGGGATGTCACAGTGTTGGTCTTTTATCTACCCAGTGACTAATAATTGTACCACAGAGAATGGTAGTTCTTTCTTTTTCTCTTTCTTTCTTTCTTTCTTTTTTTTTTTTTTGAGACAGGGTCTGGCTCTGTCATCCAGGCTACAGTGTAGTGGCTTGATCTTGGCTTACTGCAACCTCTGACTTCCAGGCTCAAGCCATCTTCACACCTCAGCCTCCTGAGTAGCTGGGAATATAGGTGCATGCCACCATGCCTGGCCACTTTTTGTATTTTTGGTAGTGGTGGGGTTTCACCATGTTGCCCAGGCTGGTCTTAAACTCCTGAGCTAAACCAATCTGCCCACCTCGGCCTCCCAAAGTGTTGGGATTACAGGTGTGAGCCACTGCGCTCGGGCAGTTCCTTTTTAATTTGAGACACTTGCTTTAAGGGAACAAGGATTAAGATCACATTTCCCATTGAAATCCTGTGTGATTTGAATACCAAATATTCCAATGTGTTTCAGATCAGCACTTATCACTATTGGTCCTCTCAACTCTGCAGTATCTAAAATTAAATTATTTACCTCTTGATCATTTCGCAGAGGATCTATAATTATAAACAATCTTCAGGGTGCTGCTAATATTTATCTAAAAACTACTCAGCTCTTTTTACACAACAGCCTCTGATTTGCTAGTAACCAATTGCAGAGGAATTACATCATGATTTAATAGGATGTCCTTACTGGTTCCCAAGAGGGCATTTGGTTTACAATGTGTATCAGTTTTTGTCTTAAAGTACCAGCCTTGAAACTATTTCTTCTGTTTGCTCCCTTTACCTTTCTTTTACAACAGCAGTTTTATTTTCATCAAGATGGTTAATAACAACTAAAGGATTATGTTTTTAGCCATTCTCAACTTTCTTCTCTTTCTCTATCCATTTTGTTAATACCTGAGAGGATAAATCTGTTATCCAGATTCAACTGGTGAGATTTGTCCCCAGTTATCTACTGTAGAGCTTTCTTTACTTCAACTCATAGACAGTATGCTGTCAGTCAGGTGCCAGGCAGATCCTCTTTCCCTTTCCTTTTACTTACCTCCAGAGTCTTGGCCATATAGAATTGAGGGTCTAAAAGTACTTTTGTCATCAAAAGTATTGCATGGCCTCTGATAGTGGCCCTGATTTTGGACTGATAGTCAAATCATAGGACACTATTGTAGGAACAGTCCAGGCCCAACCTCCTGTGCTCAGGTGTGTGTATGTGTGTGTGTGTGTGTGTGTGTATATATATATATATATATACACATGTGTGTGTATATATATATATATATATACACGTATATATATATATATAAGTCTCAGCTTCCCGAGTAGCTGAAACTACAGGCACGTGCCACCACACCCAGCTAATTTTTGTATGTTATACAACATAGCTAATGTTTCGCTATGTTGGCCATACACCATCTGTGTGTGTCTGTGTGTGTGTGTGTGTGTGTGTATATATATATATATAAAATCAGCGTTATCTTTGGCAACCAAGTGTGTTATGTGCATTCCTGGCGCTTTAAAACTGGGTAGTTGTAAGACTTCGTCATATGAATGATATGCTGTGCAGTATATCGTTAGGGTTAGGGTTAGGGTTAGGGTTAGGGTTAGGGTTAGGGTGCTTTTTGTCCTGTAGCCTTTCTAAAAGTTAAATAAACTTAGTGCTAAATTAAACCCTCTTTGTCCAGTGAATTTGACTGTCAATCCAAACCTGAGGCCACTATTTGTAGCAATGCAAATATATAATAAATATTAATTGTAGAAAATAAGAAAATGCAGATAGGCATAAAGAAGACTCACCTGTAAGGCTGTCTTGTAAAAATAAACACTATTAATAACTTGGTGGCTTGATGCAACTCTAAAGTTTGTATAAAAATTTATATTTTTTACAAGCCAGAGATAAGAAAGTGCATAATGTTTAGTATTGTGGTATTTTCCTTTGAAAATGTATCATATTTTCCATATTCACTTATTATTCATTTAGTGATATATTTTTAGGAAAGATATATACACACAACTTACAACTATATAAATTTACATTGGCAAACTAGTAACAATTTTTTTTTTTTGTACAGAGTCTCACTCTGTCACCCAGGCTGGAGTGCAATGGTATAGTCTAGGCTCACTGCAACCTCTGCCCCCCAGGTTCAAGTGATTCTCCTGCCTCAGCTTCCCGAGTAGCTGAGACTACAGGCACGTGCCACCACACCCAGCTAATTTTTGTATTTTTAGTAGAGATGGGGTTTCGCTGTGTTGGCCAGCATTGGCCAGGCTGGTCTTAAACTTCTGACCTCATGATCCGCCCACCTCGGCCTCCCATAGTGCTGGGATTGCAGGTGTGAGCCACTGACCCTGGCCACTAGTAACAATTTTAAACAGTTCAAGAGATTTATATGGTAACTTTCAAGGTGATTAGTTTCTATGTTGCATATCTAAGCAACAATACAAAAAATATTAAAAGCTAGTTTCATCTTGAGTGGCGCTTTTGTCCTACTATTCTGCCTTTATGATAAAAAAAAAAAGGGTGAATTAATTTTTACTTAAAGTAAGTAGGCTGGGCACGGTGGCTCACGCCTGTAATACCAGCACTCCGGGAAACCGAGGCGGGCAGATTGCTTGAGCTCAGAAGTTCAAGACCAGCCTGGGCAACATGGCAAAACCCCGTATCTACAAAGAACACAAAAATTAGCCAGGCATGGTGGCTCATGCCCGTGCTCCCAAGTAGCTACTTGGGAAGCTGAGGAGGGAGGATCGCATGAGCCCAGGAGGCAGAGGTTGCAGTGAGCCATGATCACACACCACTGCCCTCCAGCCTGGGCAAGGAAGCAAGACCCTGTCTATAATAATAATAATAATGATAATCAATTAAAAAGTAAATTAAAGTATGTAGTGAAGTTTTATGAGACCAGTACAGAAAGTTTTGTTGCCTGTTTATAAATTCTGTAAGAAATCTATGAGAAAATTTTAATACAATTGTATTGACATGTAGATTACTTCAAAATGGATGCTTGAAGAATATTATGTTTTCTCTGGGTTGACTTATTATGAATTTGATTTTCTTACTTTCTACAACTGTAGTGCCTATGAGATTATCAAGCTGAAGGGGTATACCTCTTGGGCTATTGGACTGTCTGTGATGGATCTGGTAGGATCCATTTTGAAAAATCTTAGGAGAGTGCACCCGGTTTCCACCATGGTTAAGGTAGGCTTAAATTAAATCTTCATTTATCATTCTTTCCTTTAATATTTATTGAGTCACTACTATATGCCAGGCAGTGTACAAGATGTTGAGGATATAATAGTGAATAAAAAATACAGAGAACTTGACCCCAGGTCAGGTCAAAAAAATACAGATACCTTGACCTAAGGAAGGGAATCCTGAAAGAGAACCAGGTTTGAAGATCACGTTTACAGTTTTGGACACAGTTTTGAGCCCTGGCATGTAAACAGTGTGAAGCCAACTCAGACTAGCTTATGCAAAAAGAAAATTTATTGACTTATGTAACTGAAATGCCAAGGAGGCCTGATTCTGGTACTCAAACTATATTATGAGAGCTGTCTTTTCTCTCCATTCTCTTGGCTCATCTTTTTCCTCTATTGGCTTCCAACTCATGCAAACTTTTTCCATGGGGCAACAAAGACGGCTCCCAGTAGCTGCAGGCTTAGATCCTATAATACCTCTGGCTGAGAACCACTGGAGTAGACTGAGGAAATTAAGACAAGTTAATAGCTATTTTTAGGAATTTGGCTGTGAAGATAAGGCAAATCAGGGCAAGAAGTTTGTTTGTTTTTTATACAGATAAGATGCTTGGCCGGGCGCGGTGGCTCAAGCCTGTAATCCCAGCACTTTGGGAGGCCGAGATGGGCGGATCACGAGGTCAGGAGATCGAGACCATCCTGGCGAACACAGTGAAACCCCGTCTCTACTAAGAAATACAAAAAATAGCCGGGCGAGATGGCGGGCGCCTGTAGTCCCAGCTACTCGGGAGGCTGAGGCCGGAGAATGGCGTGAACCCGGGAGGCGGAGCTTGCAGTGAGCTGAGATCCGGCCACTGCACTCCAGCCTGGGCGACAGAGCGAGACTCCGTCTCAACAAAAAAAAAAAAAAAAAAAAAAAAAAAAAAAAAAAAAAAAAAAAAGATGCTTATAGTAAAGATCAAATACCAAGGGAGAAGCTGGAGACAGAAGTGGTAAGCAGAGGGGAATGGAGTCCAGAGCATAGGTGTAGGCATTACCCCTAAAAGGAGGAGGGGCAGGAGTTAACAGAGGGAATGTGTACTGCTGCATGTAGATTTGTATATTTGACATTGGAAGCATCTGATGACTTCTCTATTTTTTTTTTTGAGATGGAGTCTCGCTCTGTTGCCCAGGCTGGAGTGCAGTGGCGAGCTCTTGGCTCACTGCAAGTTCTACCTCCCGGGTTCATGCCATTCTCCTGCCTCAGCCTCCTGAGTATCTGGGACTACAGGCACCTGCCACCACACCCGGCTAATTTTTTTTTTTTTTTTTTTTTTTGAGACGGAGTCTCGCTCTGTCGCCCAGGCTGGAGTGCAGTGGCCGGATCTCAGCTCACTGCAAGTTCCACCTTCCGGGTTCACGCCGTTCTCCTGCCTCAGCCTCCCAATTAGCTGGGACTACAGGCGCCCGCCACCTCGCCCGGCTAGTTTTTTGTATTTTTTTTTTTTTTTAGTAGAGATGGGGTTTCACCGTGTTAGCCAGGATGGTCTTGATCTCCTGACCTCGTGACCTGCCTGCCTTAGCCTCCCAAAGTGCTGGGATTACAGGCTTGAGCCACCGCAGCTGGCTGATTTCTCTATTTTAGTGAAAGGAGTAGGATAACAGGAGTGGGAGCAGAAGGTGTTTCATAAGCAAAAAAAGTCTAGAAACTGGAGAGAGAATTTTGGTTGGATTATTCATATGTATATTGAAGTTAACAAGGATAATGGCAAAATTGAGATAGACAGGGAAGACTGTGAGCCACGTGTCAGTCTGTGAATGAGATGGAATAACTAGGAGGTTAGTCATTACAAAGGGAGGAAGAGCTGAATTAGATGATGCCGAGACCAGCTCGGTTGGGGAGATCCTAACCCAGCAGCACTAGAGGAATTAAAAACACACATACAGAAATATAGAGGTGTGAAGTGGGAAATCAGGGGTCTCACAACCTTCAGAGCTGAGAGCCCTGAACAGAGATTTACCCATGTATTTATTAACAGCAAGCCAGTCATTAGCATTCTTTTTTTTTTTTTTTTTTTTTTTTTTTTGGGGGGGGG